>NC_057812.1:175038285-175038781 GCF_018294505.1 Triticum aestivum
AACGTAATTTAATTATGAAATGATCGTAAGATTACCTTAGGTGAAGAATAACTTTTATATATATATATATAGTGTTACTATTCATCACCCAGGGTGCAGAACAAGTTATTCTTCATCCGAGGTAATCTTACGATCATTTCATAATTAAATTACATTTCAAATTCAAATAGTTACATTTCTATTGATTCACTACGTAAAATTTGACATAAGAAAATAAAAATATAGGTCATAAGACAAGAAAATTTGCAGTTTATGTGTATTTTAGACTATGTTTTTATGTTTGTAATCTTACATAACATAAAATATTTTTACGGCGATTATATATTTTCTTACGATCCCTTTTTGCCTCGGAAATAAGACAAAACTTACGGGACGTAAAATTATGGTGCATTGATGTTAAATAGAGGGGGGTGAAGAATAACTATTCTTCAATCCCCCTCTTTTTTACTATCAATGCACCGTAATTTTATGTTTCGTATGTTATGTCTTATTTCCG
>NC_057812.1:175338791-175483684 GCF_018294505.1 Triticum aestivum
TGTCTTCAGCAGCTTTAGCTTTAGACGCAGAGACTGGAGGCCTTGGTCCTTTGTGAAGCCTGCGCAACGCTGGCAATGCCTGTGGAGTTGGTGTTGGCTGGGCCTCAAAGTCTTCTTCCTCTTGTGGGTGATCAGCCCATGAAGCATCCTGAGCAATTGGCGTCAGAGGACGACCAATGCTGATGAGTTCGCTGTGCGTTAGCACAGGCGATGATACCTGTTGGTGCTCGAGCTGAGGAAGGACCGCATCATCTTCAACATGGTCATGGTGACCAATGTCTTCAGCAGCAATGGGATCAGCTGTTGGAAAGTCTTCAGCTTCATGAGCCTCTGTGAAAGCAGGCTCATGGACAGTCAGTTGACGTTCTTGTGGTTCAGCGTCAGGGTGAACCATGGAGATGGGTTCAACAATCAAGGGCTTTGTGGGAGCAGCCCGTTCCTTCTTGGTCTTCCTCTTCTTCTTGGAGGGGGCAGTAGGAGAGGCTTCAGGATGTTTCCTCTTCCTGGCTTCAGCCTCAGCAGTCCTCGTCTTCTTCAGCTCTGAAGCGGTTGACCGGGCCTTTGGCTTCGAGCCAGTCATACTAGTTGGGAAGACAATGGGATCTGCTTCCTGCCTTGGTGCGAGAGGTTCGGCCACAATGGGCTTCTTCTTCTGCTTAGCAGCCATCCTGGGATCAATGCCCGGACGCCCAAGGGCCTTGCGCTTCTCAGCTTCGTTGTAGCCTTGCACACACTTGTCAGCCAGGCTCTTCATGCGCTCCCGAGAACCCTGAGCTTCTGCGCGTTTCTTGAGAAAGGCTTCTTTGATCTCGTGCAGCATAATCTTGAAGTTTTTCACCTCTTGCACGTTGAGCTTGGCCATATGCTTGTTGAACTGAGCTTTTTCATAGTCAATCTTTTGCTTCAGTTCGACGATGCGCTGAGCGAGAGCTAGCTCTGAAGCAATGACGCCATGGAAGGCGACACTGAGGCCAATGGGTAGTTGCAGATCTTCGAAGCTGATGTTTGGCGTGTCAAACCACTCATCAATGAAGTTGTGGATGATTGTCATGTCAAAGAGAGGCGGATCATTGAAGATTTCTGCTTCTTCTTTGCTCTTGATGAGTTGCTCAAGAGCGTCATCTGCAAGATCTTCATCACTGGACAGATCAATGGCATCGTTGCGCAGAATGGCAGCAGCTGTCAGCTCTTGGCCGGTGTGTGGCAGAGGCATCTTGACCTTCTGGGGCTTGGAGATGCATGACAAATCTTCAGACTGCACACTGTCTTCAGGAGGTGCAGTTGCCAATGGCTTCGCTCGTGAGATTTTTGGTGTAGAGGCAGGCTTGGAAGCTTTTGGTTGCTTCAGTTTCTTTGGATTCGGCGCTGCAGGCGCTTCATCTGAGTCAGCGTCATCTGCAGGCTCATTTACGGCAGTCCCTTGAACCACTATGTGGGTGATGAGACCTTCAAGGTTGTAGAAGGGCCCAAGAAGATTGGGTTCAGCTTCGCAAGTTCCATTGGCACGGGGAGCAGAGGGACCAGGGTTGAAATCTAATCCCAAAGTCTTCTTGTTCTGCTTCGCTGAGTTCTGAGCAAACTGGAAGTTGCGCTTAAACAGATTGTCGTCACGACACCATAGCAGTGACGATGGGTCAGCATCCGCAGGCTGTGGTCCACGGACCATGCAGGGATAGAAGCCTTGTTCAATGGCTTCATCTCTGGTCCTGGGTTGAAGATTTTTGTAGAGGATGTCTCCCCATGGTCGCTTGATGGCATTCTTTTCAGCATATTCCTTTGTCACAAATCTGTACTTGAACCACTGTTCTGCCCAATAGCGTCGAATCCATTGGATTCATGTCTTGCGCTGATTGTAATCCTCTTCAGGATCTGTCTTGTACAGCTCTGAGAGGTCATCGGGCAGATCTCTTGATGTTTCTCCTCGACGCTTTCTGCCACCCTTCCTTGCTGATTTCTCTAAATCCATGAACTTTAAACTGAAAGGCTTCAATACGTTCAAAGGCTTCAAAGGCTTTCGCTTGCTGGACAGACAGGAACTGGCTTCGGGAGAATTTATGTGATACTGTAAGAATTCTGCAAATGAATGCAGACTATGAGAACCAAGGGATTCTCCCACGGACATGTACCTGTGACAGCATTAAGGTGCGAGGGAAGGGGAAGAGGTCATATGCATTCTCAGAAGATTTTGAAGATAAATCAGTTTAGAAGACATTGACCTCATCGTGCGAAGACATTCACTCATAGATAAGGAGTTGGTTCCAGATTTGTACGAATCCACGGAACAGTACAAGTGAGGAATCTAACTACTTTGTGAAGCATAAGTGAATATACTAGGCATGTTATGAGATGCAGTATGAAAGAGATCCAACTTGTGTGAATAGAAACTGCTTGTGGTAGAAAGTGATAAAGCTATAGGATCAAAGGGGCTGTAAAAAGGAAGTTTTATTTACCACACGAAGAACTGCTAGACGGAGTGGAAGAGGAGGCCGAGAAGTTCGATCGTCCGTGCCCTAACTTGGCGACGAAGAACACCTATGGCGACGGCGGAGAAGAGGATGTCCGCGGTCGGCGTGAAGACGGCGTCGAAGAGGTTGCGGCAGCAAAGTGCTTCATCGCCGGCGTCGTCGAGGGCTAGCGGTGGCGCTAGGGTTCTTGCGAGAGTGGAAGAAGAGATAATGACTGCTGTGAGGTGTGTATTTATAGGTACAAGGGCGGCACTGCATTATTACACAGGTGCCCCTGGCGATTCACATATGAGGAACACGTGGCCATCATGCAGCATATCGGGGGTTGTTCCACGTCCCACGCACGCCTGGATTGTCGGGTGGTCGTTCCCACTTCTCCGGGTTTCAGGTGAAAGAATGAGCATTGAAAACGGACTTAATGTTTGTCTCTGTATCTTCTGCTGACAAGGACGCAGAGAAGACATTCGACAGTTTCAATAGAATGCATATGATTTGGAGAGATAGAGTTTGAGATATAAAGCATAGAGAGGTTGGGGTCCGATCACATTCACTTAGTTCAAAAGATTCAACAAGAAGACATAGCTATAAGTGAATGATGTAGAGGACAGAACACTAGTATATATATATATATATATATATATATATATATAATCAACATAGTGAAGATTATCATGAAGACATGTTGAGATTGAAGCCAAACCAAATGTGAAGACATAGCAAATGTAACACCATGAGTGAAACACTTCAAACAGAACATTTGGTGGTGGCGTTACCCACCGTATAGGAAGTATTAGACCCAGACACGGCGCACAATTATCGTGGCGCTCTGAAGTCAAATTCCACATTAATGTATTCACACTTAGAATGTATGTCTTCATTGAATGAAGATATACTTTACTTCGTGTGTTGCACATCTAAGTCATCAATATGCATAAGTGTTAGGATGTGTGCCTGATCACATGACATTTGAGGATTCCAAGATATTTAGCTCATACCATAACTTGCAAAATCTCTTTTCATCCAAGGGCTTGGTGGAGATATCTGCCAATTGCTCTTCAGTGTTGACGTGTGTGATATCAATATCTTCCTTCACAACATGATCTCTGAGAAAGTGATGACGAATTTCAATGTGTTTTGTCTTCCAGTGCTGAACTGGGTTGTTGGCAATCTTGATGGCGCTTTCGTTGTCGCAGTAGAGTGGCACTTGCTTCAGATGAATGCCATAGTCCTTGAGTGTTTGCTTCATCCACAGAAGCTGAGCGCAGCAAGATCCAGCAGCAATGTATTCAGATTCAGTAGTGGAGAGAGATACACAGTTCTGCTTCTTTGAAGACCAACATACAAGTGATCGTCCCAGAAAATGACATGTGTCTGATGTAGACTTGTGATCCACTTTGTCACCAGCATAATCAGCATCCGAGAATCCAACCAGATCAGACTCTGAGCCCTTTGGATACCATAATCCTAGAGTTGGGGTGTGAGCCAAATATCGAAGAATTCGCTTCACAGCTAAGTGATGCGACTCCTTTGGTGCCACTTGAAATCAAGCACATATGCAAACACTAAGCATAATATCTGGCCTAGATGCACATAGATAAAGCAAAGAACCAATCATGGAGCGGTATACCTTTTGGTCGAACTCTTTACCATTGTCGTTAGGACCCAGATGATGCTTGGCTGGCATTGGCGTCGTGAAACCTTTGTAGTCTTGCATACCGAACTTCTTCAGGCAATCTTTGAGATACTTCTCTTGAGATATGAAGATGCCGTTGCGTTGCTGTCGTATTTGAAGACCAAGGAAGAACTTCAGCTCTCCCATCATGGACATCTGATATTGCTCTTGCATCATATATCCAAACTCTTCACTGTACTTCTGATTGGTGCAGTCGAAGATAATGTCATCCACATATATTTGGCACACAAACAGTTCACCATCATATGTCTTCGTGAAGAGAGTGGAGTCGAGGGAACCCGGTATGAAGCCTTTGCTCTTCAGGAAGTATTTGAGTGTGTCATACTAGGCCCGAGGGGCTTGTTTGAGGCCATACAATGCCTTGTTGAGCTTGTATACCATGTCAGGATGTTTTGGATCTTCAAAGCCAGGCGGTTGTGCAACATACACTTCTTCTTCAATCTTGCCATTGAGAAAGGCGCTCTTCACATCCATTTGATATAGAAGTATGTTATGATGGTTTGCATAGGCCAGTAGTATGCTATGGCTTCAAGTCTAGCCACGGGAGCAAATGTTTCATCGAAGTCAATGCCTTCCACTTGAGTATATCCTTGAGCAACGAGACGAGCTTTGTTTCTGACAACTTGACCATGCTCATCTTGCTTGTTGCGGTATATCCATTTGGTGCCTATTATGTTGTGCTTCCGAGGATCAGGACGCTTAACCAGTTCCCATACATTATTCAGCTCAAACTGTTGAAGCTCTTCTTGCATAGCTTGAATCCATTCAGGTTCCATGAAGGCTTCTTCAACTTTCTTGGGTTCTGTTATTGAGACGAATGCGAAGTGCCCACAGAAATTTGCTAGCTGAGTTGCCCTTGAATGAGTGAGCGGATCGGGTGCATTGATGCTATCAATTATTCTCTCAATCTGCACTTCATTGGCAACACGAGGATGTACAGGGCGAAGGTTTTGCTCTTGCTGATCATTGTCATTGTTAGTGGGATTGTCTTCAGGCTGAGCATTGTCTTCAGGCTGATTAGGTGCGGAGATGATAAGTTCCTTTTTAGGTTGAGCTTCAGAGGGTATGATTTCTCCGGTTCCCATAAGCTTGATTGATTCGCTGGATGGAACTTCATCTAGCACATTTGGGAGGTGCTCTCTTTGTGAACCGTTAGTCTCATCAAACCGCACATCCACTGTTTCAACCACTTTATAATGAAAGAGATTGAAGACTCTGTAGGAGTGCGAATCCTTTCCATATCCAATCATAAAACCCTCATGTGCTTTTGGTGCAAATTTTGAAGTGTGATGTGGATCCTTGATCCAGCACCTGGCGCCAAATACTCTGAAGTAACTGACATTTGGCTTCTTGCCAGTAAGGAGCTCATAAGATGTCTTGTTCAGAAGCTTGTGAAGATAAACATGATTGATTGTATGGCAGGTAGTATCAATGGCTTCAGGCCAGAATTTTCTTGGAGTCTTGTATTCATCAAGCATCGTTTGGGCCATCTCAATGAGTGTTCTGTTCTTGCGTTCGACGATGCCATTCTGCTGTGGCGTGTACGGGGCTGAGAATTCATGTGTGATGCCCAAGGTATCAAGATATGTATCAAGGCCGGTGTTCTTGAATTCAGTGCCATTGTCACTTCTGATGTGCTTTATCTTGGCGCCATAGTTGTTCATTGCTCGATTGGCGAAGCGTTTGAAGACATCCTGCACTTCAGTCTTGTAGAGGATTATGTGCACCCAAGTATATCTATAATAATCATCAACAATGACAAAGCCATAGAGACAAGCAGTAGTAGTAAGAGTTGAGTAATGAGTGGGACCGAAAAGATCCATGTGGAGCAGTTCGAAGGGTCGAGTAGTTGTCATGATTGTCTTTGAGGGATGTTTGGCCCTCGTCATCTTTCCTGCTTCACAGGCACCGCATAAGTGATCTTTCTTAAACTTGACGCCCTCGATGCCTATGACATGCTTATTCTTTGCAAGGGTGTGGAGGTTCCTCATGCCAGCATGCCCTAGCCTCCGATGCCAGAGCCAGCATTCTAAAGCTTTTGCTAGAAGACATACGGCAAGCTGTGGTCCTGCTAAGAAATCTACCACGTACAAATCATCTTTCCGATACCCTTCAAACACTAGAGACTTGTTAGATTCCATTAGAACAAGGCAGCGATATTTTCCAAATATTACGATCATGTTCAAATCGGAAAGCATTGAGACAGACATTAAGTTGAAGCCAAGGGATTCAACAAGCATGACTTTATCCATGTGTTGATACTTTGAGATTGCAACTCTATCTAGACCCAATACCTTACTTTTACCAGTGTCAGCAAATGTGATGTGACTCTTGTAGGATGGACGTAAGGTTGAGTCCATAAGAAGGCTTCTTTTGCCAGTCATGTGATTGGTACACCCACTATCAATAATCCATTCTGAAGACGCTGGTGTCGTACCCTACAGTGCAGTTAGGGGGATAGGCTTCACGAAGAGAATTGTGAAGCAAAAACATTTGACGAACCAGTGGGTTATGAAAGCTTAGATCCAGATTAGGACTAATAGGGAGAGTAGCAAGCGATTCAGGAACGAAGTACATAGTAAGACCATTCGGGCATTTGATCTTGCGCCCTACAAGATGTTTAAGGTCCCCAGCAATAGCGTTAGACGATTTTGGTTTTCTGCTGGAGACCTTTCCCTGCAAAAGAGAGTTAAGCTTTCTTAGCCACCCACATCTTCAAGGGTGTCTTAGAAGCAATAAGTCTAAGTGCAGCATCTGAGAAATTTGGCTTTGGAGCCCTAGCAAAAAGTCTTGCAGGCGGATAATAGTACTCATCAGAATAAGCAGAATAGTTCTTGGTCTTATGAACATGGCGGTTCAATGAACCGCGCTTATATTCATAGGCCTGAGCATGGTTTCCCTGCAAAACATTTGCGTTAGTGCGACTCAGGTGAGTCCTCTGTCTGTATGAAGCCTTTGGGTCGTATGAAGCCTGTGGTCTGGGGTTTGTCTTCTTCATCTGTGGTGTCGTGATGACATTCACAGGAAGATTTTCCAAAGGATTCATCAATGACAATGGGGTTAGCACAAGTGAAGCCATATAGATTGGATGGATCTGCTGAAGGTTCCTTTGCAGCAACCCATGTAGTTTTGGGGTACTGCTCAGGTTTCCAGTAAGAGTCATCAGCATTCATTTTCCTTACGAACCCAACACCCTCTCTCCTAGGGTTTTGGTTCAGGATCTGTCTTTTGAGGACATCACATAGTGTCTGATGCCCTTTGAGACTTTTGTACATCCCTGTTTCAAGAAATGTCTTCAACCTCGCATTCTCATCAGCAATAGCAGTGGAATCCTCAGCAGAGGGGTTAGTTCCCACATCAACAGTTGAAGATATTGCAACAGTAGCAGCAGTGGAACATTCAGCAACAGAAGTAGCATTATCACGCTCAATGCATTTAAGACATGGTGGTTCAAATCCTTCCTGAGCAGAACTGATCTGTTTGGCGCGAAGTGACTCATTTTCTTTTTGAAGATCTTCATGAGCTGCTCTCAATTTCTCAAGATCTTGCTTCCTTTGAAGATAATCATAGGAAAGCTTTTCATGAGTAGTTGAGAGCGTTTCATGACAACTTTCAAGTTCCTCATACTTAATGTGAAGATTTTTTATGTCTTCAATTAAGGACTCAGATCGAGTCATTTCAGCGCCTAACAGATCATCGCTTTTGTCTAACAGTTTTTGAATATGTTCCATGGCTTTCTGTTGTTCAGTTGCAATTTTAGCAAGTGTTTTGTAGCTGGGTTTTGAACCACAATCAGAGTCATCGTCACTAGATGTTTGATAGTGAGTAGTGCGTGTGTTTACCTTGGCACCACGTGCCATGAAGCAGTAGGTAGGAGCAGAGTAGTCCTTGTCATTTGCATCGGTGTCGGTGAGGAAGTCATTGCCTTCAGTGTTGAAGATGGACTTGGCAACGTATGCTGTAGCCAGACTTGCGACGCCAGAATCGGACTCCTCCTCAGACTCCACCTCCGCCTCCTCAGAAGCGGACTCCTCCTCTGAATCCATTTCCTTGCCAACAAACGCACGTGCCTTGCCAGATGAGCTCTTCTTGTGTGATGAAGACTTTGAGAAAGACTTGGAAGAAGACTTTGAGTATCTCTTCTTCTTCTTGTCGTCAGAGTCATATTCCTTGCTCTTCTTCTTCTTTCTGTTCTCATTGTCCCACTGCGGACACTCAGAGATGAAGTGGCCAGTTTTCTTGCACTTGTGGCATGTTTTCTTCTTGTAGTCATGAGCAGAAGCTTCATCATTCCTTGAGCTTGATCGTGAAGACTTTCTGAAGCCATTCTTCTTGGTGAATTTTTGGAACTTCTTCACAAGCATAGCAAGTTCCTTTCCAATGTCTTCAGGATCATCAGAACTGCTGTTAGATTCTTCTTCAGATGAGGAGACAGCTTTTGCCTTCAAGGCACGAGTTCGCCCATAGTTTGGACCGTAGATATCTCTTTTCTCAGAAAGCTGAAACTCATGTGTGTTGAGCCTCTCAAGTATGTCAGACGGATCGAGTGTCTTGAAATCAGGACGTTCTTGAATCATCAGGGCTAGGGTGTCAAACGAACTGTCAAGTGATCTCAGTAGTGTCTTGACGACTTCATGCTTGGTGATCTCAGTAGCACCAAGGGCTTGAAGCTCATTCGTGATGTCAGTGAATCGATCAAATGTGAGCTGGACATTCTCATTGTCATTTCTCTTGAAGCGGTTGAAGAGGTTGCGAACGACACTGATTCTCTGATCTCTCTGGGTTGAGACGCCTTCGTTGACCTTGGAGAGCCAGTCCCAGACTAGCTTAGATGTTTCCAAAGCACTCACGCGGCCATATTGTCCTTTGGTCAAATGACCACAGATGATATTCTTGGCAGTAGAGTCTAGTTGAACGAACTTCTTGACATCAGCAGCAGTGACACCTTCTCCAGCCTTGGGAACGTCGTTCTTGACGACATACCATAGGTCGACGTCAATGGCTTCAAGATGCATGCGCATCTTATTCTTCCAGTAGGGATATTCAGTTCCATCGAAGACGGGGCACACAACGGAGACTTTAATTATCCCTGCAGTCAACATAGCTAAAGCTCCAGGTGGTTAAACCGAATCACACAGAACAAGGGAGTACCTTGCTCTGATACCAATTGAAAGTGCGTTATATCGAGACTAGAGGGGGGTGAATAGGTGATTTTTATGAAAGTCTTCAAAACGTGGAAGTTTCGAAGACAAACGATAGAAATAAACCTATTACCATTCAGCGGAAGGTAGACTACACTAGGCAAACCATAGTCAAGTATTCAATGGAGTGAGAGCACAATGACTAATAGCAGCAATGTAGTAAGGATCAGGTAGGAAGATGTTATGAAGCCAAATAGAACACGCAGTCACTCAGTGAAGACAAAAGATAGTGCAAACATACAATGACTTCACAAGGAGTAACAGTAAGTAAAGGGAAGGGAAGGATGAAACCAGTGACTCGTTGAAGACAATGATTTGTTGGACTAGTTCCAGTTGCTGTGACAACTGTACGTCTAGTTAGGGCGGCTAGGTATTTAAACCTGAGGATACACAGTCCCGGACACCCAGTCCTAAACACGCAGCTCAGGACACCCAGTCCTCACCGTATTCCCCTTGAGCTAAGGTCACACAGACCTCACCCAATCACTCTGGTAAGTCTTCAAGGTAGACTCCCAAACCTTCACAGACTTTGTTCACCGGCGATCCACAATGTCTCTTGGATGCTCAGAACGCGACGCCTAACCGGCTGGAGGATTCACAGTCCTCAAGTGTAATAAGTCTTCAGATCACACAGACAAGAAGACTTATGTGATGCCTAATTCTCTTTGGCTCTGGGTGGTTAGGGCTTTATCCTCGCAAGGAATTCTTTCTCAAAGGCTTCGAGGTGGGTTGCTCTCAAACGACAAAAGCCGTACTCTAACTCTGAGCAGCCAACCGTTTATGGTTGTAGGGGGTGGGCTATTTATAGCCACTAGGCAACCCGACCTGATTTGTCCGAAATGACCCTGGGTCACTAGGGAACTGACACGTGTTCCAACGGTCAGATTTCAAACTCACGCGACAGCTTTACTCGGGCTACAAGCAAAGCTGACTTGTCCGACTCTAGACAAGTTTCGCTCTCATAGTCTTCACTCGAAGACATAGGTTTTGGTTAAGCATCAGTTCAGTCATTCTGACTGGTTCACTTGGACCCCACTTAACAGTACGATGGTTCCTATGACTCATCAAAGAAGAAACAGAACTACAACAGATCTAAGTCTTCGAGCTCCATAGGCTTCATGCGATGTCTTCTCTTGTCATAGTCTTCAATGTGAGTATCTTCACATACCACCTTTGACATCAATGTCTTCATACATTTTTAGGGGTCATCTCTGGTAGGAAAACCGAATCAGTGAGGGACTTCTACCTGTGTTATCCTGCAATTCTCACAAACACATTAGTCCCTCAACTAGGTTTGTCGTCAATACTCCAAAACCAACTAGGGGTGGCACTAGATGCACTTATAGATTCCCCTTAAAATGACTACTGTTCTTTGTGATTAGAGTAAAATGTATCTCTTGTAAGGGACTTTGATCCAACTCCCATGACTTCTCTAAACTCATGCTTTGATCATAGATCATCATCTAAACTTTCTAATTAGTCATAGTTGCTCCTCGTCATGCATATTCTATATTATCACCTTTACGTGCTATATTCGTTTATAGAAAACAACCATCAACATAATCCCGTAGTGATGTTGTCTGTACCCTTCTTAACTTCTACGGGGCTAGATATTAAGATGTACTAGCTACTTTTTCTTCCAATTACCGTCAACATGATGAAGTTGTCACTTTTCTTGGCTATATACCATATATTTAGTTATATTATATCGTTTCATATATAAAGTGACAATGATCAGGTTGTAGATCAGCCTAAACAATCTCGCCAATATTAAAAGATCAATCGGCCATCTGTTCTACCCTAGTACGTAACCGATGCCAATAAGTTGGTCAGAAGCAATACTAAGTTCAAAACTATAGTTCTAAGATTATCTGCAAATTTTTGGAAAGTTTTTTAAACTATATATCACCCAAACAATATTCTAATTAATTAAAAACAAATTATCAGAACATGTAATCAGTTAACATTCACAAAATCTTTGAACTTCAGGATTAAATGAGAGGTAGCCATATATACATGATAAGCATAAATGCATGCCTAGTATTTAGCAATTTGTAGGTGTAGTGGAAGCGTTGAGCTTGTACAATAATTATATTTTTCTCTATTCTTACTCTAGCATTTGCGAATATCACATCATTTCTACATATGTTAACAAAACTTCTAAATAGAACATGTACATCTGAATTTTACATGACATAACTTCTCTACCTTGGGATTAATTTATTTGTATATGTTCCACCAGCCTTAGATCATCCCACTGGTTGTCATTGGTGCTCCTACTAATAATACAAAAATGAAACAAACAGAATACATTCATGCATGCACTTCACACCAAATTAATAGCATTTAAAAACTGATTATTTCATCTCAAAGAGAATTAAAGAGTTTGAAAGAAAAATATTTATAGGATCTGTAGTTCCTTCAAGAAAAATAATCATACATGTGAACCTGTATACATGCATCTGAGACTGAATCATCTCGTTTCCACCATGGTTATTACTGCGACACCATCCCTTGTAGGTCTGGGGCCATGTAAATAAGATCTTATTATCTTCATCGACATTGGTGCGAATTTCTGCCTCACCTTTGCCACAAAGAACAATTTAGTAAGTGTCATAGCTAATGACGTTTGTTTGCATGCACTTCAGGTAGTTTAGTTTCTCTCCACATACTGAATGCTTGAGCTTAGGAATTCAACATTGGAATCATCAGCCGGTCACAAAACAAACTAATTCATCATCGAAATATATATGGTTGATAACGAAAATCAAGTCAGTTAGCTATCTATATGATCTCGCAACCTTGCCAACTATGGCATACATGATGTAGCGCGCTGCCTCTTGTCATAAGTGGGTTGAAGGAGAAAAACTTAAATAAAAGTTGGTGGTCTTTCTTACATATAAAAAATAAAAGATTGATTGTGTTAGTTATAGGGAAAAATTAATTATGGTACTACACAACAGATTAGGTTTTATACTTGAGTCGATTTACCTTTCTTGATATGCACATAACTGGAGATCAATGATTCTTGAGATCCACATAACTGAAGTATTGATACATTAAGTTCGGGGGTACACAATCATTGAGAGATAGCCCAATTTTGACATGCTAAGGTACACAATGGAAAATCAGAGATGTGTGGATACAACTGTAAAGTTCAATATATGAAGCAATCAGAGAAAACAAATCATTCAGAACCAATGGTGTGTCTGTGTGTCGCTGTGGCTGGGGTATCAGCGTGCAGGTTATCTATCTACAACATTAACATGACAGCAACCATGAAGCCAGATATAGGGATGGATATACCATCACTGTTAGTGCACAACAAATTGGGCGTGCATGATCCGATGGCTAGACCTGCAGCTGTATTATGCCGACATCTAAAGTATCAACATGGTATGTGCCATGCACTTCGGCTAGATGGATTTGTCTCAATCAGATGAAAAAACAGTTCAGAACCAATGGTGTGTCCGTGTGTGGGTGTGGCTGCGGCATCAGGGTGCACGGCTGCCACCATGAACACCAGATAAAGAAATCGAGATGCGATCAAACTATTAGTGGGAAACAAATTGGGGGGGCATCCTCCGATGGCTAGACTCTGTAGTATGCCGCCATCTGGATCTACGTGGCCGGCGCATAAACTTCATCTAGATGGATTGATCTGCTTGTCACCTACCACATCAGATCTAAAGGGTGGCCTGGTGGCCCACATCTCGCTCACAAATTGGAGGTTGCCCAGAATTTTAGAGTGGCTGCAGTGTTTAGGAGTAGATTCGAGCACAACACAAACAAATCAAACAAGAAAAACTAATTGAATCTGAATCCGTAAGAAAAGATAGAATAGCAAACGAGGAAAACATCAGCAAAAAATTAGTGCGAGAAAAAAGAACTTGATCTAGATGAGGAGCAAATTGAGGCAGCAAGCCCCTTGAGTATGCCAGATCCATGCCCCAACATGCTTCAATTAGTTTGAGAGAGTTTTCTATGGAGGAGAGAGAAGGGATGGTGGAATAGGTTTCATGAGGGTGAGAGATAGAATAGAAAGGAAGGGACGATGGAATAGAGGTTTTGCTTTACATGGAGAGAGAGGGATGGTGGAATATTTTCCATAGGGAGAAAAATATGGAGGAAGCCACGATGGAGCAATAGATTGAAGGAAATTATGATCTGATCTCCTTTTCAACTTAAAAATAGGATCTGATCTCTTTATTTGATCATGCTAGTGAACGGGTCATGTTTTAGGATTAATATGGGAATTATTGGGCTAATATTCACCATAATAACTTGCTCCCACTGGATTAACGGCTCCTAATTACTGATTATTATGGTAATTTCTTGGGAGTCTATAATTAGTATAGGTATAGATTATTAGAGGAATTACTAGGAAACGGCAAATGATTAAAATTACCTCTATACGCGTTGTTACCAAAATTGTTCCTACCAACAAAATTCAAATCCATACATTCATTATTATTCTCAATCAAAGTAGACAAGGTCATATCATTAGGATCAATATAAGCACTCTTGATAGCAAATAATTTCATAAGTTCATCCATCTTTCCACTCAAAATATTAATCTCTTCAATCGCATGCACTTTTTTTACTAGTGGAAGATCTTTCGGTATGCCATTGAGAGTAATTAACAATAATATTATCTAGGAGTTTAGTAGCTTATCCTAAATTAATTTCCATAAAAGTACCTCCGGCGGCGAATCTAAAAGATTTCTAGAAGAAAAATTCAATCCAACATAAATTTTTTGCATGATCATCCACAAATTAAAACCATGAGTAGGGCAATTATGTATCATCAATTTCATCCTCTCCCAGGACTGTGCAACATGTTCCTGATCAAGTTGCTTAAAATTCATAATATCGTTCCTAAGGAAGATGATCTTAGCATGAGGAAAATACTTGGAAATAAAAGCATCTTTACACTTATTTCATGAATCAATACTATTTTTAGGCAAAGATGAAAACCAAGTTTTATCCCGAAGTGAAAACGAAAATAGCTTCAATTTAACAATATCATTATCCACATCTTTCTTATTTTGCATATCACGCAACTCAACGAAATTATTCGGATGGGATGCGGCATCTTCACTAGGAAGGCCGGAAAATTGATCTTTCTTAACAAGATTAAGCAAAGCGGCATTAATTTCAAAAGATTCCGCACTAGTGGCGGGAGCAATCGGAATACTAATAAAATAATTATTATTAGTGTTGGAAAAGTCACATAATTTGGTATTCTCGTGACAAAGCAAGCAATCCAACACATAAGCAAACAAAACGCAAACGAAAATACGAATGGAAGAAGGGCGAAGAAAAGGGCAAGTCTTTTCAAAAATTGTTTTAGAAGTGGGGGAGAGGAAAACGAAAGGCAAATGGCGAATAATGTAATGCAAAAGATGAGAGTTTATGATTGATACTTGGTAGGCTTGACTTGGCATAGATCTCCCAGGCAATGGCGCCAGAAATTCTTCCTGCTACTTCTTGAGCTTGCGTTGGTTTTTCCCTTGAAGAGGAAAGGGTGATGCAGCAGAGTAGAGATAAGTATTTGCCTCAGTTAAGAACCAAGGCATCAATCTAGTAGGAGAAGAACGGACAAATCACCAATACCTGCACAAACAATCAGACACTTGCACCCAATGGGATAAGGGGTTGTCAATCCCTTCACGGTCACTTGCAAAAGTGAGATCTGATAGAGATAAATAAATAAAACTAAATGAAAGATAAAATATTTTTGGGTTTTTTGGTTTATAGATCTGAAAATAAAATATTGTAAAATAGTAGATCGGAAACTAATATGATGGAAAATAGACCTGGGGGGCCATAGGTTTCACTAGAGGCTTTTCTCTTGAAGGCAAATAATATGGTGGGTGAACAAATTACTGTTGAGCAATTGATAGAAAAGTGCAAAGTTATGACGATATCCAAGGCAATGATTATGTAATATAGGCATCACGTCCATGTCAAGTAGACCGACTCCTACCTGCATCTACTACTATTACTCCACGCATCGACCAACTCCTGCCTGCATCTAGAGTATAAGTTCATAAAGAACAGAGTAACGCTTTAAGTAAGATGACATGATGTAGAGGAATAAACTCAAGCAATATGATGTAAACCCCATATTTTTATCCTCGATGGCAACAATACAATACGTGCCTCGCTACCCCTACTTTGTCACTGGGTGAGGACACCACAAGATTGAACCCAAAGCTAATCACTTCTCCCATTGCAAGAAAAACCAATCTAGTTGGCCAAACCAAACCGATAGTTCGAAGAGAATTACAAAGATATCAAATCATGGATATAAGAATTCAGAGAAGATTCAAATAATATTCATAGATAATCTGATCATAAATCCACAATTCATCGGATCTCGACAAACACACCGCAAAAGAAGATTACATCGGATAGATCTCTAAGAAGATCGAGGAGAACATGGTATTGAGAATCAAAGAGAGAGAAGAAGCCATCTAGCTACTACCTATGGACCCGTAGGTCTGAGGTAAAGTACTCACGCTTCATCAGAAGGGCAATGGAGTTGATGTAGATGCCCTCCGTGATCGAATCCCCCTCTGGCAGGATGCCGGAAAAGGCCCCAAGATGGGATCTCGCGGGAACAGAAGGTTGCGGCGATGGAAAAGTGTTTTCGTGGTTGCTTCTTGTGTTTCTGAAATATATGTGAATATATAGGGCCAAGGGCTAGGTCGGAGGAGTCCCGAGGGGGTGGCAAGGTAGCCCCCCTAGGGCGCGCCCTCCACCCTTGTCGCCGCCTCGCGGCTCTTCTGACTTGGACTCCAAGTCCCCCGAGTGTCTTCTGGTCCAAGAAAAATTATCGCGAAAGTTTTTTTTGTTTGGACTCCATTTGATATTTATTTTCTGCGAAGCTAAAAAACAAGGAAAAAATAGAAACTGGCACTAGACTAGGTTAATAGGTTAGTCCTCAAAATAATATAAAATAGCATATTAATGCATATAAAACATCCAAAACAGATAATATAATAACATGATAAAAAATTATAAATACGTTGGAGACGTATCAGTCAGCCACCCAGACGGCCCCCCGACCACTCCACCGTGTCGACTCGCCCCTCTGGGACACATGGTTCCAGGACGAGCACGACATGCGTTGGCAAACATTTTTTGCCGCCTGTGGTCGTAGCCCGCCCCATGTGTCCTAGAGTGCGCCTCGTGTGCATGTACCGGGCCCGCCAAGAGTGTGCGGCCGCACGCGGGTGCGCGGCGTGACGCCAACACCATCTCCCATCCCGTTCTGGGGGTCGTCGCCCCACCTCTGGACGCCCCCACCCTACATCGACCTGATGAGCGACGACGAGGATGGTGGCGCCTTAAGACAGCGGCTGCGACGACATCGACGGCGACGGCTTCTTCGGCCCGCGGGGCGCCTGCATTATCTTTTTTTTTTGAATTTAATCATAAGTATTGTGCATTGGTCGTGAGCACGGCGGACTGATTAATTAAGTTATTTATGTTTTAAGCTATTCGACCATACATTTTTTGGCTTTTCAATGCTTTTTTGGTATTTTTTATTTACGTCCACCACGAACAAGTTGGGGACGCGACAACGCGTTGGGTGCCTCGACACTAGGCGTCCGTTTTCTCGTCCTAAACGGACCAAATTCAAGCAAACGAACGTCTGTATGGGGTCGCGCGTTGGAGTTGCCCTAGAGGAAAACCTTCAATCTCAGTGGTCGTTTGCTCGCTGTCGCCATTGCTCGCGCTCGATGCCGCCGCGAAACCGAGCTTCACAGCAAGAGGGAGGGAGGATGATTGTCGGTGCCATGTCCACACCTAGCTGCCCATCCAAATTTGTTCATGTACAAATAGCAACTGGAAGCTCGTTCTAAAGCGTGGTGCAGCCGACCATGGCTGTGCAGCCGGGACTACAGTCGTCATGCTAAGCGCTGTGGCGATTGAAGAGGAATTCCTAGCGACATTTTTTCACTTTTCGAGGTGATTGGGCTGCTTATGGGCTGCGCAAAGCTGCTGATTCTCGTTTGCAGTTCCCACAGTCCAATGGCTCATGAATGGGCAATACGTATAAGACATCCCTCTGCGAAGAATTTTTGTTAAGTTGTCAACATTTCTAAAAGGTGGAACATTTTTCAAATTGCCAAACATTTTTTTTGAATTGATGAACAGTTTTTAGAAATTCGTGAACATTGTTTTGAAAAAGTGAACATCTTTTCAAAATCATGAACATTTCTTGAAATCGTGAACATTTTCTTTTGAAATCGTAAACATTTTTCAAATTTGTGAACATATTTCGTAAGTGTAACTTTTTTCAAATTGCCGAACATTTTTTAGTTGATGAAGAGTTTTTAGAAATTTGTGAACAATTTTTTGGAAAAAGTGAACATCCTTTCAAAATCATGAACATTTCTTGACATCGTGAACATTTTTTTGAAACCCTAAACATTTTTTTGAATTTGTGAACATTTTTCTGTATCATGAAAGCTTTTCATATTCACGAACAATCCTAGAAATTGTGTACATTTTCTGGAAAACGTGAACATTTTTTGAAATTTTATGAATTTGGTGAGCATTTTTAAAAAATTGGGGACATTTTTAAAATGTCCATACATTTTTTAATATTGTGAACATTTTCATAGAAATTCATGAACATTTTTTGATTTAAAAAAACTGAATAGCTGAACATTATTTTTGAAATTGTGAACATTTTTTGAATCCATGAGCATTTATCATTTCCTGAACATTTTTCAAATCATGAACAATCTTTGAACTCACAAAAAATTCAGCAATTTTGCAACTTTTTTTGAAATCCCATATTACTTTAAAAAATAAAAAAAATCTGAAAATAGAAAAAAACGAAAAACACAAGGGGCTCCCCCTCCCCGCGGCCGGCCCATCAGGGCGCACGGGCAAGCGGTGCGTACGGCGCCGCTGGAACGGTCCAAACCAATAACTGATCTCTTAGAGCTCGTACAATGCAAGGTGCTTAGAGGAGGTGCTTAGAGAAATAAACCAGGCTTTTCTTAAGCACCCATGCTTATTTGTATAGGGTAGACAATTAGTTAGGCGTCTCTTCTATAAAAATAGGCACTGGTGCTTCAGAAAACCCGGTTTATTTTCCTAAGCACCTCTCTAAGCATCTAGCATTGTATAAGGCCTTAAGAATCAGCACTCCACGCCGCTGTAACGAGCCAAACGAGTAACAGATCTCTCCCTTCCCAGGCTCACGCGGACGCTCATTTGTTGTTTTTTCTCACTTGGTATTTCATGAACTTTGATTGTTGAGTGCTAACTTAACAAAGAATACTTATTTATAAAAAAGCTTCACGTATTTGGAAAATGTTCACGGATTTCTAAAAATGTTTGCAAAATGAAAAAAGTTAATCAATTCAAATAAAGTTCATGAATTAGAGAAAGTTCACATATTCAAAGAAAGTTCATGAATTTGGAAAAAAATTATGAATGCAACTAAAGGTGCCCACAAATTCGATAACAAATACGAATTTGGAAAACATCCATAAATTTGCAAATATATTCATGAATTTGAAAAAGGTTAGCGAGTGACATAAAAAAATCACAGATTTGAACAAAAAGCTCAGGAATTTGAAAGGTTCTTGTCAATTTGTAAATAAGTTCATGAGTTTGGAAAAAATCATGAAATTTAAAATAATTTCTTTTTTTGAAAAGTTCATAAATTATCAAAACAAATTCGCGAATAGTTCTGCAATTTGGTGAAAAATGACAATTTTGAAAATAGTTCACGGTTTTTTTAAGTTTGAAACTGGAAATAGTTTGTGTATTTGAAAGACATTCATGGATTTCAAAAAGAGTTCACAAATTTAAAAAATGTTCTCTCATGTGGATAAATGTTCAAAAATTTAAAATAATGTTCAGCAATTTAAAAAATGAAAAATAAAAAAAAGTTGCCTATAAAAATTTAAATAAAAAAGGAAACCCCAAAGAAAAACTGTAACATCCCAATTTTCAATTTGGATGTTATACATAGGTCATCATATGCATCTCATATTTTTTTGCATTTTGGTTGTGATCCTAGAAATCTTAAGCAACTTAAGGACCCAAGGAGAGAGCTGGGGATTTCACAAACTTTCATATTTGAATTTTTTCTCAAATTTGAAAAGAGGATCAATTTGATTTTAATATTTTTCTCTTCAATTATTTCCAATAATAAAAATAGAAGAGAGAAGATAAAATAACTTCTTCAATAAGAGAGGAATATTGGAGAAGAAATTTTTAAATCAAATTGTTATTTTATTTGTATTTTATTAGAAAAAATATGCATTTTTGAAAGTTGCATTTTAGGCCAGAAAAATGTTCATCTTGTCCTAAATATTAGGTTTAGACGACGAAAATTGTTTCTGGTATTTTTAGGATTTTTTATCTTATTAGGATTTTTCTTTCAGGCGAATTTTTTTTAAAAAAAAAACTTCTTCCCCTGACTGGGCCGAAGGCCCAGCTGAGCCAGCCCGCTACCGCTGCTACCTTCCCGCACCGGGATGGAGTCCCGCTCCCGCACGCCTCGCCGGAGTCCGGACTGGACTCCAAGTCCGCCGTTACCTCGTGCTCCTTGTCCAAGCCGGGCTGATCCCCCCTCTTTATAAGCCGCAGCCGCCACCCCTCCTTATCGCCCTGCCGCGCCGCTGCCGCTGCCCGCGTGCCGCAGCCGCCGATTGCGCGTCGCTGCCGCCCGCGTGCCGCCGCCCTGCGCCGCTCCCCGCCTCCCTTCGCCGCCTCCCGCCACACCCCTGTAGCGACCCGACTCGAATGGATCAAGTCTCTGTGCTTAAGTGTCATCCCTGGATCGGTATGCTAACACACACAGTACTCGAGGATTTATAACAGAGGTAAATCACATGTAAAAGTAACGTAAATACTATTACCTCAATCCAAAATAGCGGAAGTAACAAGGTTGTGGATTCCCATCAACACCAACGGCAAAGTTGAGTGTGGAAATCATAACCCTAATGTATCACTTACTCGTCGTACGATAATCCTGCAACATGAGACGTTGCAGCCACAAAGGGTCAGTACATTGAATGTACTGGCAAATTCACACCATAGAGAATGATGAACAATGACTATCACTACATGCATATTTGGCTGGTGGAAAAGCTCTATGGTTATAAGGTTTTTGCGAAAAGCCAATTTTTCCCTACTAAAAAGGAATAAATTTTAGTTAACTATCATGGTGGTTGTTAAACATTGAGAATGGTTGACAGCATTCTCAATCCCAATTAAGTAACATCATTAAACCCAACAAAATTAATTTAAAGTAACATGATGAGATTCACATGATAATCCAGGTACTAGATACTCAAGTTTGTCCATAACCGGGGACACGGCTAATCATGATTAGTTTATACACTCTGCAGAGGTTTGTGCACTTTTCCCCACAAGACTCGATCTCCTCCGTTGGGATTCTCGCAGTGCATGGTGTTTGAGAAATGGATGACCGAGACATAGTATTTCAGAAGCGCTAGCACCTTACGATCAGGTAGACCATTACACCTACTTTCCTCTACATCTGCTAGTCTACCACTGTAAGAGTTCGCACAACTTAGTCAACTATGCTAGAGCCCATAGTAGCTTGTGGCTGCACACGGAAGTTTCTAGTATGAATAATCTCATGATCCCTTTGAGCCTGGGTGGCGGTCCATAAAAAAATAGGCAATCTTGGAATACCCAGGTGCCTAGACAGGCAATCGCTGGAATACCCAGGTGCCTCAATCCACCCAGATGTGTGTTAAAGTTGCCACCTTAAGT
Organism: Triticum aestivum; assembly: GCF_018294505.1. Lineage (NCBI taxonomy): Eukaryota > Viridiplantae > Streptophyta > Magnoliopsida > Poales > Poaceae > Triticum > Triticum aestivum. The sequence continues at coordinate 175,359,932 of NC_057812.1, forward strand.
AAACCATTAATTAACAATCTCACATCTGTCATGAAATCCTCTCAAACCCAATCCACGTCTACGAGCATAGCATAGAAGTGTAAGCATAATGTAATAGTAACTCCCAAGGTTTGAATGCAGGGCAATAGGTTCCTACCTCATCAACTACTTCCCAATACCCATATGTTATCAAATCCTACTCATGCAATGTTTGAGGGTTGAGACTAATGCATAAAAACTGGGTATGAAAAGGGATATGATCAAAGTGTGAACTTGCATGCAATGTTGATGAAGATGATTCGCACTCAAAACTCTTGATAGATTTACTCGTCTCACTCCGGTAAATCTATCGTAAGCAAGCAATAGGAACCACACATAAGCAATCACTCAAAAGATCAGAAAGATCGAAGAAGACGATTCGGAAAACTTCAAAACTAAGAAAATAACTCTCGCAACATAAAACAATTTCTAACAGTACCAAAATTATGTGAATTTGGCCTTATCAGAAAGTTTAGGTCAAGAGCTTCGATTTGCAAAAAGAATCAACTCAAACGGAGCTACGAAACTCAAGTTATGATCAAACGAAGTTTGAATACAAATCTGATCTAATTCAAATTTTAAAATTTTCAAAAACATGTTTAAGTTGTTTATCTGGATAGACAAGATCATAATGAAGACGTGAGCGTTGGTTTCGTTGGATTTGGACAAACGAGCGAAAAGATGTGGTCGTTTGAAGTACAGGGACTAATCTGTAAAAGAAACTACTACAAATAGGTCCCTGGACAGAAAACTAAAGAAATAAAAGAAAAAAAATAAATAGTGAATGTTCGCTACAGAGAGCTAAAGAACAAACTCGTTCTCTACCGAATCCTATCTAATGAACGTCCATAAACTAAATCTAACTAAAAGAGAAAAACCCGATCTAACTAACCGAAAAAGACCGAAATAAAAACCGTTCTAGGGTTTTACCAGTCGGGGCGGTTTTTCGTTGGAAAACCGGCGGCGAAACTCCGGCGGCTTCCCGCGGCGGTGGGCGTCGGTGAGGAGCAGGGCGATGGCTGCGGGCGAGCAGCAGCAAGGCGCGACGCGGCAGCGGGGAGCGGTGGCGCGGTGGTGCGGGCGGCGGCAGCGCGCAGCGAGGGGCGACGGCGGCAGCAAAGTGCGGCGGCGGCGGCGGTTGGTGGTGGCATGAGGCGAGGGGCGCAGCGCTCGAGGGAGAGAGAGGGGGAGAAGAGGGCGGCGAGGGCGGCGCATTTATACAGGAGGGGAGGTGCGGTGGCATGGGGAAGGGGCGACCGATGGCGGGGCGGCGCCGGACTCCGGGAGGAGTCCCGGTCGGGGACGACGGGCGAGGCGGCGCGGAGCTGGGCCTTGGCCTGGCTGGGTGCTGGGCCGGCCCAGTCGGCGATTTAAAAAAACATTTTTTTCAGAGAACTAAAATAATAAAATAAAATAACTAAAAATATTATATATGCATATAATATATCAAAATTTTCAGAAAAAGATTTTCTACGACATGAACATTTTTCTAACATTAAATAAAATACACACAAATTCAGATAATTCGAAGAGTGCTACTGGTGCAATAAAAACTCAATAAAATCATTTTAAAAAATACCAAAATGAAATCAAATTTATTTCTCTCCAATTTTCTGTTGTAGGGAATCATGTTACCCTGTTTTCCATGTATTTTATTTTTGGAGAAAAATGATTTGAATAAAATCTAAATAACTCCAAATTGAAAAATAATTTCAAAAGACTTTGAATTTGATCCTTTGAAACTCCCAACTCATATTTCATATAATTTAAAGAAGTCATTTTATCTGCTCTCGTGAAAATCATAAAGTTGCATAAAGTTCCAGAATTGGAAATATTTTCCAAATGAAATTCAAATATTTTCAACACCCCTTGTCATTTAAATAAATGGAAGAAGTCATGTCATCTTCTCTCCAGGGTTTCGTGGTGAAAAGAATTTGAATTCACGGAGATCTCGAATGCAAAATGAAAGTTTGGGAAAGTCCTTTTATTCCCTCTCATTTAACTTTCAAAAAGGTTTCGAATTTTACTCAATTTCACACAATCAATCAAACAATCAATCAAATCTATCTATTTATTATAACATTTCCAAAATTTAGAATTTTGAGATGTTACAAACCTACCACCCTTAAAATGAATCTCGTCCTCGAGATTCGGAGAGGCTAGCAAGAAAAAGGTTAGGGTTTGGGGGTCTCCTCAAAATCCATCAATCGCCACAGGGATCTGGGGTGTTACCACCCATAGAAGCATGGCTACGGTTCCTTCGAAACTCATATACTTCATCCATATTGTTAACAGTGTCGGTCTTCTCAGATCTTCAGGATAATTCCTTATTTGGGCTCTTTCGGTAGTGGCATAACCTTTTCCTCAATTCTTGTGTCTTTCATCTAGGTAAGGTTCTTCTGTGACTGGGTCCTCTTAGCTGTCCGGTCTGGCGCCAATACTAAACAACTATCGATATCTCATGGTGGTCAACCATTTATGGTTTCTCCTGCAGGAAATGGGTCTGGGTTGATCCTTAACGTATAACCTACGGTTGGAAAAAAATGCCTTGTACAAGGGAAAAATACCTATACCATTCTAAGGTTTAAACAGGGTTTTGATCGTCATCTCTCTACTATAGGTAAGTCACTCAGATTTACCATCCCATATATCAAGGCGAACAATAAGAGTAAGTCGGTATGGTGATCAATCCATCCCGCACCCAAATCATTACCTTGTATACGGTTTAGCGAATCTCGCATTCTAACACTCGGTCATCCTCACAAGCATTGCAGAATTTCTCTTATCGACGAACCAAGGTTCGGATAAATCCATTGATTCTGCAAACCAAACAAACATCTATCGTTCCTTCACAACTCTCAGGTTTTGCGTTACTCCTATAAAATCGTCTGCCGATAAACGTCGTATCTTCCTCCAGGGTTTTTCCTTCAGCAAGAATGTGCTTGCTTCTTGGCAGGTCCTGGGGCCTGTGGGTTATGGCCCATCTCATCACTTGTAGTCCTTGAACTTATCATCGAGCAACTGATCATTATTCCAACTTCCAACTTCCTAGTATTCTTAAATCCATCCAATTGTATTGTCTTCCTTCCTTCTATTGGCACCAAACTAGGACATGATTACTCAGACTCATCATGGAGTTTCCATTGATCCATATTTCCGACATCATACCTCCTTTATATCCAATAGTAATTTATCTCTTCATCCTCGTGGGATATCCCACATACTGAGATACAATTTATACTCATGAAGTACATGCTCCATTTCGTGGAACATCATTATCCTTTCCAGGGTCAAGCATCCTTATAGGGGAATATTGGCCATCTCTGCATGGTACTCTTCAACTGGGAAACGTGAAACACATCATGAACTCCTGACAGTCCTTCGGGTGACTCCAACTTGTTGGCCACTTCTCCCATACGCTCCAAAACTTGGTATGGTCCTACAATTCTCGGGGCTAACTGTCCCTTAACTCCAAATCGTTTAACTCCTTGCAGAGGGGACGAAGACATGCTCTGTCTCCAATTTCATAGACTACCTCCTTGCGTTTTTTTAGTCTGTATAACTCTTCTATCTAGACTGAGCTACCTTCAGTCTATCTCGAATCAACATACATTCTCTTCTAACTCCTTGATCATATTTGGTCCAAACAACTGACGGTCTCCAACTTCATCCCACATACTCTTGGGGTATCACACATATCGAGACAAAACTCGTATTCATTTTGTCCGAAATCCACTCAGTGGAGTATCCTTATCTTTTCCAGGGGTCAACGGTTCTTACAGGGTACTACCACCCTTAAAATGCACAAATCTTTCATAGACCATATTTCTCATATCCTCAAAATGGCCAAAATTCTTCTTCATAGAGTACAACTCATAAAATCCATATCAGTACTGAAAGATCGTGGATGTCGCCTAGAGGGGGTGAATAGGCGTTTTAAAATAATTACGGTTTAGGCTTGAACAAATGCGGAATAAACCTAGCGGTTAATTTGTCAAGCACAAAACCTAAAACAACTAGGCTCACCTATGTGCACCAACAACTTATGCTAAGCAAGATAAGCAACTATGTGATAGCAAGATATATGACAAGAAACAATATGGCTATCACAAAGTAAAGTGCATAAGTAAAGGGCTCGGGTAAGAGATAACCGAGGCATGCGGAGACGATGATGTATCCCGAAGTTCACACCCTTGCGGATGCTAATCTCTGTTTGGAGCGGTGTGGAGGCACAATGCTCCCCAAGAAGCCACTAGGGCCACCGTAATCTCCTCACGCCCTCGCACAATGCAAGATGCCGTGATTCCACTAAGGGACCCTTGAGGGCGTTCACCGAACCCGTACAAATGGCAACCCTTGGGGGCGGTCACCGAACCCGTACACTTTGGCAACCCTTGGGGGCGGTCACCGGAACCTGTCAAATTTCTCGGGGCAATCTTCACAACCTAATTGGAGACCCCGACGCTTGCCCGGAGCTTTACACCACAATGATTGAGCTCCGAACACCACCAACCGTCTAGGGCACCCAAGCACCCAAGAGGAACAAGCTCAAGGGTACCAAGCACCCAAGAGTAATAAGCTTCTCAACTTGTAACTTCCACGTATCACCGTGGAGAACTCAAACCGATGCACCAAATGCAATGGCAAGGGCACACGGAGTGCCCAAGTCCTTCTCTCTCAAATCCCACCGAAGCAACTAATGCTAGGGAGGAAAATGAGAGGAAGAACAAGAAATAGAACACAAAGAACTCCAAGATCTAGATCCAAGGGGTTCCCCTCACATAGAGGAGAAAGTGATTGGTGGAAATGTGGATCTAGATCTCCTCTCTCTTTTCCCTCAAAAACTAGCAAGAATCCATGGAGGGATTGAGAGTTAGCAAGCTCGAAGAAGGTCAACAATGGGGGAAGAACATGAGCTCAAAGGATAAGGTTCAATGGGGAAGAAGACCCCCTTTTATAGGAGGGGGAAAATCCAACCGTTATGTGCTCAGCCCACACACGAGCGGTACTACCGCTCCACGAGCGGTACTACCGCTCTGGTGGAAGAAACAGGGAAAAGGAGCAACAAAACATGAACCTTGGGGTGGTAGTACCGCAGGAGATAGCGGTACTACCGCTGGGTTAAGCGGTACTACCGCTCCCTTCGGCGGTACTGCCACGCAGAACGAAGGGTAAACGGAAAGAGGGAACCGAGCGGTACTACCATGGAGGAAGGATGGTACTGCCGCTAAGGAGCGGTACTGCCGCACTACTGCCACAGCGAGGTACCGCACAATCCGACACAGAAAAAGACCCCTCGAATCGATGCGGTAGGGACCTGGTAAGCCAACGGTAGTACTGCTGCGGAGTCACCGCCGGTACTACCGCTACGGAGCGGTACTACCGCTGCGGAGCGGTACTGCCGCTTGTGACCCCTCAGCGGTACTACCGCTGGGTACCACGGTACTACCGCTGGGACCCTGACAAAAACCACACTCAAGAAAACAAGAACTGCCATAACTTCTGCATATGAGCTCTGAATTGAGCAAACTCAAGCTTGTTGAAAACAAGACGACGAGTAGCATCAAAACAGTGACTGGTTATAGTAAGAAGAGGCAGGGGATGTATGCCAACAAATAGAGGAGAGAAACCTCCAACCGAGAAGAACCGGCAAAACCTCCAACATCGAAAACATCATAGAAGAAGCATGTGAACTCCGTTTTCGACGAACTCAAGCTTGTCATCAAGATGACCATAAGCTCTAAGATTCACAAAGAGAACCAAACAAGAACCAAGAAAGATGATGCAAGGATGCAATGGTTTGAGCTCTCAACGAACGATACGATCAAGATACTCATCGAGAGCCCCCCTTGATAGTATGGCAATCGATCCTATAACTCAGTCTCCCAACTACCATCATGAGACCGGTAAAATAGAAAACCTATCAAGGGCAAACCTTTGCCTTGCACATGGTCCACTTGATCTAGATGATGATGATCTTGACTCCTCAAGTTGGACCACCTTTCTTGATTGTGTTGGCTCGATGAAGACTAGTTGATTGCTCCCCCATACTCCACTATGGGTGAGCCACTCTTCCGCACATCTTCACATGTCCATTGTCACCACAATGGACGGCAAGCTTCAAGCATTTGATCTCTTCGTGATGCTCCACTTGAACTTGCACACTGCAACCTTTCTTGATTGTGTTGACTCGATGAAGACTAGTTGGTTGCTCCCCCATACTCCACTATGGGTGAGCCACTCTTCCGCACATCTTCACAAGTCCATTGTCACCACAAAGGATGGCAAGCTTCAAGCATTTGATCTCTTCGTGATGCTCCACTTGAACTTGCACACCGCAACCTAACCCCACAAAGAACCCTCACAAAGACCATGGGTTAGTACACAAAGCGTAATTGACAATGCTTACCATACCATGGGATCACTTGATCCCTCTCGGTACATCTTCTACGCTTTGTGGGTTGATCAACTTGATTCACTCTTTGACTTAGTCTTGATCAACCTCTCACAAGACCAATCTTTAGGTAATTCCTTGAATAGCACCTTGGTCGACACAAACTCTCCTTGAAACCAACACATGTACTCCAAGAAAAGCCTATGGACAAAACCTTCAAATATAACTCAAGGAAACCATTAGTCCATAGAGATTGTCATCAATTACCAAAACCAAACATGGGGGCACCGCATGTTCTTTCAAGTACCAACGATGCTAACTTTATTCATTCTCAAATGATTGCAATCTCTCGCTTTTCCATTACATGTCTCAACTCAACACCTCAATATAAAAGAAAATGTTCTCACTTCTACTACTCCATTTCTTTTGTTGCAAACTCAACTATCTAGCACAAGTTTCCTTCTCCTTGGGGCATTCTCTGGTAAAGTGTCCTGCTCCATTACAACTAAAACATATTAGTTCTGACAAGTATCGAGGTTTCCTTTTTGGGCAACTGTTGAGGTAGTGCCCTGACTCCTTGCACCTGTAACCGGTGATATGACTCAGGTCCCTCCTGGGCTCCAATCGGTTTCTCTTCCTGGACTTTTCCATTCCAATCAGGGCTTCTATTTCCTGTGGTTCATATTCTACTTCCTCTGTCGGGAATTCTACTAGATCCCCATTCAAACAATTTTGGGAGATGTGTCCTTCTTCTCCACATGAATAGCAAGACTTAGTGCAGGGTTTACTCGGGTCTTCTTTAGGTGTGTCCTCCATCTCTTCCTTCATCACGAGTTCTTCTAAAATTTCCATAAGGGCTCCTTCCTTTACTTCTTTCTTCTGCTGGATGGTTTGTTGTACCATGGGGTAAATGTGACACTGAGCAGGATAGTGGGTAGTCCCTTCACACAAGAAACAAGTAATCTGCCTAGTTGGGCATTCTTCAACTGGGTGACTTCCTTCACAATTAGGGCATTCATCCTTGTGTTCTTTATGGGTGTGTCCTATTTCTCCACAAAGCTTGCATGCACAAGGTTTCTTCATATACTTTCTAGAAGGCTTCAACTTCTGGGACACAAGCCGAGACTTTGGCAGAGTCAACTTAAATTCTTTCCAAGTGGTTACTCCTTGCCATCCATTGATGGTTTGGTACATCCTCCACCAAGTAGCACCACCTCTTTCAAAGCACTGAAGAGCATGATGGGTCATATCCTTTACGACTATAGGGTTATTCTCCATGTGATCCTCCATGTTCTGAATCCATCGGTCTGTCTCCAACTGACTCATCAGTCCAGAAAATACAAGCTCATCTCCATTCATCCTCTATTGGGTCCACGGGTTTGGGATGAGATAAGAGAGATAGAGATGGATACACACAATACAAACAAAAGTTTTGAAAAGACGGATTTTATTGTGGCTGTCGAAAAACATCAAACAAATGACAGCTCACAAACGTTGCATCTAACATAGGTATATAACAAGGGTTTGGTCTTCTACAGGTCAATAAATCTTCAACGTCTCCAAACTCTTCAAGCCTTGTTCATGCCTCCAATGGCTTCTTCCGATCATGCTTGTCTTCTCAAGTTCTTTTGCCAGATCATCTCTGTTGACGTGAAATCTCTCGTGACATCCTATAATATTCCAGAGTTGCATTCCAAACTTCTGGGTTTCATCATCCTTGGCATGAGCCATGGTCATACTGTCCTTCAGTCCCTGACAGATCTCCGGTATCTCGAGGTTGTAGCTCCTCCAGCTTGGCTACTTTCAGCTTTTGGTTCCTGAGTTCTTCACGAAATGCTTCCTTGTCTAATACGGCCTCATGGAGCTCCATCTTAAACTTCTTGATGTACTACTCCAGATCCTGGTGATACACCGGCTAAGGTTAAAACTTCACCTCTTGCTAATAGATGCTCCATCAGCCTTCTACCATCCAATCCTTCCATGAATATGCATGCTTAACTCAGCATGGTGACCATAGTATCAGTGGCGATGACATCACGGATAACCATGTTTCTGCCCTTGTCATTGCCATGAGCTATCTTCCATAGTTGATATCTCCTGCCTTAGGGTTTTCCTTGGCAGAACTTTGAGTTTTTAACTGTCCATGCTCCGGTCTTTCTCCGATACACCTTGATCTCGGGTATTGACAACTTCCATAGTCTGCCAAGTTCCATAAGGGTAGCCTTCCTAGGTCACACAAATCTGGAAATTCTTCAGAGCCTCCAATTCTCCTAGTCTTCAGAGTCTTCAACAGTTGTAGTTTCCATCATCATAATGTATGGTAAAATCCTCTTCATTCCGAATGGTCTCCGGTGTCTAATATCTTGTACTTCTTGGAATCGTCTCATTAGTCGAATCTTCATGTGGTCAAAAGGGAAAAGGGGGTATGATCTCACTAAAAGGGGATATTTGAATAAGCTCAGAAGAGAAGACAGGTAAAAGATCTTTTTGAAAAGTAAAGTTTTTAGAGAAAAATCTTTCCTATGGGCTTGCCAGTTTCTAGGGTCACGTCCTACAGTCAACATGTGCTCTGATACCATATTGTAGCTACCCGACCCGAATGGATCAAGTCTCTGTGCTTAAGTGCCATCCCTGGATCGGTATGCTGACACACACAGTACTCGAGGATTTATAACAGAGGTAAATCACATGTAAAAGTAATGTAAATACTATTACCTCAATCCAAAATAGCGGAAGTAACAAGGTTGTGGATTCCCATCAACACCAACGGCAAAGTTGAGTGTAGAAATCGTAACCCTAACGTATCACTTACTCGTCGTAAGATAATCCTACAACATGAGACATTGCAGCCACAAAGGGTCAATAAATTGAATGTACTCGCAAATTCACACCACAGAGAATGATGAACAATGGATATCACTACATGCATATTTGGCTGGTGGAAAAGCTCTATGGTTATAAGGTTTTTGCGAAAAGCCAATTTTTCCCTACTGCAAAGGAATAAATTTTAGTTAACTATCATGGTGGTTGTTAAACATTGAGAATGGTTGACAACATTCTCAATCCCAATTAAGTAACATCATTAAACCCAACAAAATTAATTTAAAGTAACATGATGAGATTCACATGATAATCCAGGTAATAGATACTCAAGTTTGTCCATAACCGGGGACACAGCTAATCATGATTAGTTTATACACTCTGCAGAGGTTTGTGCACTTTTCCCCACAAGACTCGATCTCCTCCGTTGGGATTCTCGCACTGCATGGTGTTTGAGAAACGAATGACCGAGACATAGTCTTTCAGAAGTGCTAGCACCTTACTATCGGGTAGGCCGTTACACCTACTTTCCCCTACATCTGCTAGTCTACCACTGTAAGAGTTCGCACAACTTAGTCAACTATGCTAGAGCCCATAGTAGCTTGTGGCTGCACACGGAAGTTTCTAGTACTAATAATCTCATGATCCCTTTGAGCCTGGGTGGCGGTCCATAAAAAAACAGGCAATCCTGGAATACCCAGGTGCCTACACAGGCAATCGCTGGAATACCCAGGTGCCTCAGTCCACCCAGATGTGTGTTAAAGTTGCCACCTTAAGTAAACCATTAATTAACAATCTCACATCTGTCATGAAATCCTCTCAAACCCAATCCACGTCTATGAGCATAGCATAGAAGTGTAAGCATAACGTAATAGTAACTCCCAAGGTTTGAATGCAGGGCAATAGGTTCCTACCTCATCAACTACTTCCCAATACCCATATGTTATCAATCCTACTCATGCAATGTTTGAGGGTTGAGACTAATTCATAAAAACTGGGTATGAAAAGGGATATGATCAAAGTGTGAACTTGCCTGCAATGTTGATGAAGATGATTGGCACTCACAACTCTTGATAGATCTACTCGTCTCACTCCGGTCAATCTATCGTAAGCAAGCAATAGGAACCACACATAAGCAATCACTCAAAAGATCAGAAAGATCGAAGCAGACGATTCGAAAAACTTCAAAACTAAGAAAATAACTCTTGCAACATAAAACAATTTCTAACAGTACCAAAATTATGTGAATTTGGCCTTATCAGAAAGTTTAGGTCAAGAGCTTCGATTTGCAAGAAGAATCAACTCAAAAGGAGCTACGAAACTCAAGTTATGATCAAACGAAGTTTGAATACAAATCTGATCTAATTCAAATTTTAAACTTTTCAAAAACATGTTTAAGTTGTTTATCTGGATAGAGGAGATCATAACAAAGACGTGAGCATTGGTTTTGTTGGATTTGGACAAAAGAGCGAAAAGATGTGGTCGTTTGAAGTATAGGGACTAATCTGTAAAAGAAACTACTACAAATAGGTCCCTAGACAGAAAACTAAAGAAATAAAAGAAAAAAACTAAATAGTGAACGTTCGCTACAGAGAGCTAAAGAACGAACTCATTCTCTACCGAATCCTATCTAATGAACGTCCATAAACTAAATCTAACTAAAAGAGAAAAACCGATCTAACTAACCGAAAAAGACCGAAATAAAAACCGTTCTAGGGTTTTACCGGTCGGGGCGGTTTTCCGTTGGAAAACCGGCTGCGAAACTCCGGCGGCTTCCCGCGGCGGCGGGCATCGACGAGGAGCGGGGCGATTGTGACGCCCGAGTATTTAAGCTACAGTAATTCTCTGTTAATGGTGCCACGTCACTTCAATTACTGTTGCTAATCTCGTGTTAGTTCGAAACCGATTCAAATTCAAAATCAAAATCAAGAAAACAATAAAAGTTTTCAAACATTAAAACTAAAATGTTCTAAATGTGAAAAATATTCCATAGAGAATTATGGTGGATAAACCAACATTTTATAAAGTGTCTAAGTGCCCCCAAAATATTTAAATCAGTGGCTAAAACAATAATTTAAATGCTTTTTAAATTATAAAATTCCAAACCTTTTCATTTAAGTGCCAAACTCTTTGTGGCAGTGGTATATAATGTAATGTATTTATGGGACTAGTTACATATTTTCACAAAAGCCAACTAGTGGCTAAAGGAATTACAAAACAGAATTCATAAAAGAAAAACAGATTAGAAATAAAAGAAAAGGTAGAAAAGTGAAACGGCCATAGGACACTATGCACTTAGGCCTGCATAGTGCCAGTGCAGCCAGCCTGCCTCCCCTGCTCGTCGTCTTTCCCCCTCCTGTTCCCTGATGCGTTGGACGCCTGAGCGTCATCCATGGCGCGGGATGCCGCACGCATCGGCCATCCGCCGCTCCCCGACGTCTACAAGGGATGCCACGACCTCCTTGCCCCGCGGACAAAACCCTAGCGCCCCTCTTTCCTCCCTCGCATCGCCCCCTTTCTCCACAACTCGCGCCCGGCGCCATCCTCGCCATGGCCGCCGTCGCCCTCGCCCTCACCATCGCCCATGACGTCTAGGAGCTAGTCCAGGAGCTCCGTACGCCTCCACTACTTCGCCTAGGCCAACGAGCACGAGCCCAAAGCCCGTACATCGCTGGGAATCATCATCGACATCTCCGGCAACCCACTGGCGACCCTCTTCGATCCGTCGCCTCTACCGCTCCTCGTCCCTCGACGAGCCTTCCTTGTGCTCCCCCGGTGAGCTCTGCTCCTTTCCCCTCTTCTTTCTCCACGGATCCGTGCCCGTAGCCGTAGTAGCCGCCTCAGCCGTAGCTCGCCCTCCGCCACCGTGCTCGTCGCCACCAATGCCGTCACCAACGAGCTCGTCTGAGCACGTGGACGTGCTCAGCGCACGCATAGGAGCTCAACGTCACCGCTAGCTCACCCTGCCTTGCCACCGCCCACTACCGATGCTGCTTCTGCAGTGCCTGCTGCCGCCGCTCCCTGTCCACCGATTGCCGCGTCCCTGGCCGTGCCTCACCGTGCGCCGGCCGTCCCTGGGCCGCGCCCACTCGCCCCTGCTTCTGCTACTCTGCTACTGTTGCCCCTGCGCTTCCTTGGTGCCTCGCCTCGCCGTGCTTCATCCACTGCCACCGCTCGCCGCCGCCCAGCCTCACCCGCTCCGGCCGGCGCAGCTCCTCTCGCCTGCGCCCGCCAGCGCGCCGCCGTGGCCATCCCATGCTCGCGCGCCCGCCCGTGGCCTTGCCGGGGGTGCGCCTGCTGCCGGAGCCCCTCGACCGCGTCAGGACCCCGCCGGCATACACAAGCACGCACGCGCGTGATTTAACGGGGGTTGACCGCTGACTTAGGGGCCCACCTTGCCTAATTAGCCATTAATAAAAAAAATATGCCCTAAACAGACACTGCCAATGGGCCCCTCATCTTATTAACCTAAATGAGGTTAGTTTAAATGAATAGTTATTACTATGTCCATGACACGTGGGACCCACGCTCACTGTTTGAGTGGATAAGGCCGAACCAGTCAGCCTCTGCTGACTGGGCTGTTGACCCAGTCAACAGTGGCCCACCAGTCAGTCCCTGTGTGGCCTGGCTGGGTACACTTCTGTGTACATATAGCATTTTGCTATTAAATTCGGATTAATGATATTTCAGAAAATGATTTAAAACTTTAAAAATTAATATAAAATAAACCGTAGCTCGGATGGAAAAACTTTGTATATGAAAGTTGCTCAGAACGATGAGACAAATCCGGATACACAGCCCATTCGTCCGCCATGCATCCCTGGCATAGCAAACACGCAACTTTCCCCCTCCGGTTCATCTGTCCGAAAACGCGAAACACCGGGAATACTTTCCCGGATGTTTTCCCCCTTCACCGGTACCACCTCGTACCGCGTTAGGGCACACCTAGCATCACGCTTTGTCATGTCCTGCATCGTCATGCATCTGTTTGCTTAATATTTATTGTTTCTTCCCCCTCTTCTCTGCTAGACACCGAGACCGACGCCGCTGCTACCCAGTACGACTACGGTGTTGACGACCCCTCTCTCTTGCCAGAGCAACCAGGCAAGCCCCCCCCTTGATCACCAGATATCGCCTACTCTCCTCTATACTTCTTACATTAGAGTAGTGTAGCATGTTACTGCTTTCCGTTAATCCTATCCTGATGCATAGCATGTCCTTGCTACTACTGTTGTTACCTTTACCTGCAATCCTAATGCTTAGTATAGGATGCTAGTTTATCATTAGTGGCCCTACATTCTTGTCCGTCTGCCATGCTATACTATCGGGCCGTGATCACTCCGGAGGTGATCACGGGTGTATACTATATACTTTATACATGTTACATGTGATAACTAAAGTCGAGTTGGCTCGAGGAGTACCCGCGAGTGATTCACGGATTGGGGGCTGAAAGGACCTTTGTCCCACGGCCCTCTGGGTGGATCTTTGTGGCGGAGTGACAGGGCAGGTTGAGACCACCTAGGAGAGAGGTGGGCCTGGCCCTGGTCGGCATCTGTGGTTATTTCAAAATAACACATTTAACAAGATCTTGGTATTTGATCTGAGTCTGGCCACTGGCCTATACGCACTAACCATCTACGCGGGGACAGTTATGGGCACTCGATGTCGTGGTATCAGCCGAAGCCTTCGTGACGTCAGCGACTGAGCGGCGCGCGCCGGGTTGGACTGCGTAACGCAACTTCCTTTGCAATGGAGGTTGCTAGGTCTGTTCACCGGCCGCGTACGCAACATGCAGGTGTGCAATGGGCGATGGGCCCAGACCCCTGCGCCATAGGATTTAGACCGGCGTGCTGACCTCTCTGTTGTGCCTAGGTAGGGCTGCGACGTGTTGATCTTCCGAGGCTGGGCATGACCCAGGAAAGTGTGTCCGGCCAAATGGGATCGAGCGTGTTGGGTTATGTGGTGTACCCCTGCAGGGAAGTTAATCTATTCGAATAGCCGTGATCTTCAGTAACAGGACGACTTGGAGTTGTACCTTGACCTTATGACAACTAGAACCGGATACTTAATAAAACACACCCTTCCAAGTGCCAAATATAACCCGGTGGTCGCTCTCTAACAGGGTGACGAGGAGAGGACCGCCGGGTAGGATTATGCTACACGATGTTACTTGGTGAACTTACCTTGTTCTCTCTTCTGTATGCTACAAGATGGAGGTGGCCAGAAGCGTAGTCTTCGATAGGACTAGCTATCCCCCTCTTATTCAGGCATTCTGCAGTTCAGTCCACATATGTTACCCTCTTTTCCATTTGATACCAATGCATACATATGTAGTGTAGCTCCTTGCTTGCGAGTACTTTGGATGAGTACTCAGGGTTGCTTTGCTCCCTCTTTCCCCCCTTTCTATACCCAATTGCTGCGACCATACGATGGAGTCCAGGAGCCAGACGCCACTGTCGATGATGACTACTACTTCTCGGGAGGTGCCTACTACTATGTGCAGCCCGCTGTCGACGACCAGGAGTAGTTTAGGAGGATCCCAGGTAGGAGGCATGCGCCTCTTTCGATCTGTATCCCAGTTTGTGCTAGCCTTCTTAAGGCAAACTTGTTTAACTTATGTATGTACTTAGATATTGTGCTTCCACTGACTCGTCTATGATCGAGCTCTTGGATTCGAGCCCTCGAGGCCCCTGGCTTGTAATATGATGCTTGTATGACTTATTTTATTTGTAGAGTTGTGTTGTGATATCTTCCCGTGAGTCTCTGATCTTGATCGTACACGTTTGCGTGTATGATTAGTGTATGATTGAATTAGGGGCGTCACAAGTTGGTATCAGAGCCGACTGCCTGTAGGAATCCCCCTTCCACACTCCTTGGCCAAAGTCGAGTCTAGACATTACAAAACTTTTACTAACATGGTTGTGTGTCTTACGGGCCCACATCGCCATTTGGGTGGTATTAGGATCTTTTACTCCTCGTCTATACTCTGGGACTCTGATCTCTCTTCTATTCAGGTAAATGATTTTTACTAACTCTGACTCTAGGTTCTTGTAACTACTTCCTCCCGGAGAGCCCCTCACTCCAGATGATTGCTTAGTGCCCAAGAAGATTCCGAAGATACTCTTCGATGTTCTCTCGAGGGCTTGTGCCCATCACTTTTGCAATTCACTTCCATCGTTTAACTTCTATGGATAACCACGTACATGTGCCATTCATACAATCATTACCCAGTGATCTTGTTATTACCCGATACCCCAAAATTCTCTCTATTGTACCGAGAATACTATGTGGCTACTACCTCACAGTTCTTTGCCACATGATACTCCTATGGATAATTCCTCGCACTTGTCGAGTATCTGCTCATTCCCAGTTGTTCATATGTTTCACAAAAGTCTTTGAAATGCTATTCAATCTTTCGAAAACCCTCAGCAAGCTATTGCTCTTGAAATTCTTGCTTGTCTACATTATGATTAATCCCATAAGTCTGGTAATCTTATTGGCAACCTTTGTCACTATCATTTTGAGTCCATTGATTCTATATGTTGCAAATGCTCGCAATCCTTAATCAGATCCTCGAATTCATCCTTCCAGCTTAGTCGTCATATTAAACATGAGCTGGATCTCGACCAATGAAATTGCCATTGATCGTACCCTTAAGCCTACTCAACTTATCCATCCTTGATCAGAGTGTTTGCTTCTGATCCCTTGATTTGGAGCTCATAATTCCTTTGCATTTGAGCTTTGAATTAGTCAAATGTTTTGATAATCCGATCGCCTTGCTTTCTTTCTTCTTCTGATTGAGTACCGATGCTCACATCAGATCCCTTGTGGACCACCAGAACCTTTACTGGATTTTATCCGACGACGTCCTTCATATTCTATAACTTTGTGAGTCTTTTCTCGGATACATAATGCCTTTGGTAAATTGAATCCTCTGCTTTATCAACCATGCTCTGCTTTCGAGCTTGTGTTATTTACTCCTGAAGTTTGTGGTATATGTTCCTAAGAGGCCCCGATGGGTTGGACATATGCCTTCTTTAATACGTGTGAACGCGAAAGTTTTCACTAGTCATACTCTTCTGGTATTTTGCCAGATAAAATTTCAACACTACAACTTCATCGAACGTGAGAAGTGAATGAAAGGTTATGCATTGGAGAAGTGGGAGTCGACCTTGAACTTTGTGTTCATGCCCATGGAAACGATGTATGCCTTATCATGGAAGCTTCTCTTAAAATAATTATCCCCTTGTTATAAGTTCATCTTGTATCTGTGGACATGGTTCCGACCATGTTTCCCCTTGATTCCATTTCTCGTGCAAGTTTGAGCACTTGTCTTCTACAGAGCATTACCCTAGTCCAACCTCTACTATGATCTGTCATCGAGTATTACCCCTGGTATCTCGAGATTATCATGGAACTGTATACTTCTTATGAGTTCTTCATCAAGTGCTACATTCTCACTGATTCCAATTTTTCACGGGCTCTGAGTTATTAAACACTCAAAGACACCGATAACTGCCTGAAGTCCGCACCGTGATTAAACAAATCTTGGTAACCTTCATGACTTACGAGTTTGAACTCGATCACGTCATTCCTAGCCTGCTTGGCTATATCCTTGTCATGTCGATTTAACTGTGCTACCTGGTCCTTCTTTCTAGAGCAAAAATTTCGAGGTGAGCTAATCTTACGTCGATCTTCCTCGTCATAACAATTGTCCTTGAATGACAAGCTTGATTTCAAGTTTGTGTCGAACCTATGGTTTCAATAACTTCTCGCTTCATCATTCTGTTGACTTGATGTCATCGCCGATCGGTTACATCTTCTTGAAACCTCTCGACATATGTGTCGTGATCATCACCAACATTTTGACCCCTTCCAAGATATCAATTGAATTCATGATGAGAAGTACCCTCCTTGCCCTCGATGATTTGTGTTTTCATCGAGCACTTTATTGCCTTCTGTTCAACACTAACTTGTTCATGTCTCTAGCAACCCTATTGCTTTCAAGTTAATGGTCGATATTTCATTCTTAGACTATTGGTTGTTGAATCACCTTTCTAACATTGATCATGCTACCTAAGACCATATTTTGGTTGCACTTTTCAACCAATGCTTAATTGTGTATATTTTCCTCGAGCATACATCCTTATATCATTTGATCCGACAAATGTTATCTCCTTGTTCAGATAAGTGTGGAAATCCATCTTTTGAAAATCTCAATGAATTGTCGCTGAGTTCATCAGCCACCTCTTCATCCTATCCTTGGTTTTAATGATGAACTCTTGTTTTGGAACTCGCTTCCATAGTACATTTCTCGGGAATCTTACAATGTCATCTCGTCAATTGTGTTGCACCTTTTCTTCTCAGGCATCCTGAGTCTGAGGCATCCTGGCACCAATCAGATCTGAATCTCGGTCAGATATGATGGTTGGAACATATTTCCAAGAGTTATTACATTGGTCCTTATATCTCGGTAAGGTGAGGTCATGCCTATCACACCTTGTCAGAGGACTTGTTGTTATAAATTCCTTTTCAGCAAGGTTATCCCTTCTTCCATGAGGGAATTGTAAGACCTATTCTTCAAGTTAGTCCTGATGGATCCTTTGTGTCTCCAGAGTCTGATCTTCACCTGTTGACCATGTCAATGCTATCTCGAAGCATGTCTGTGGTACTCCAATTTTCAACAAAGAACATTTGAAGCCCAATGCTAAATGTTTCTCGCTCAATTATCCAAACACCATTGTATGGGTAATGTCATGAAATTTCTCTCACCTTACCTAAAGAGTTTTCTACATTATATCCTTTCATGGATATCATGCTCTGCTTGTCCTTGGGAAGGATATACCCCTGAAATATGTGTTTAGACACATTGTCCTTTCCATTATTCTGTTTAAGCTGATGATCACCTTCTCCTTTCCATTGTTTTGTTTAACCTTACTGGTGATCTAAATGATCTAAGCAGTAATATTCTCCTGCTTATGTAAACACCTTGGTGTACCACTCTGTCAATAAGATCCTGTTACTATTGTTGATGACATTCCGGTAACCACCGATGGACGAGAACTTTGCCTATTGGTCCACCTCGTTCAACGAGCAGGAAGATGTTTCTCTTCGTCCCTCTCCCTTGGTACCGACGTTGTTGCCGACATAACTGACACACTACCCTCTGACATGCCTTCCTATCATGACCGTGCAAGATGTCGACCCCCTTTCTACTTTAAACCACATGGTGGGTCCATAACCCACAGTTCCATATGATCGAAACCTGACTCTCCTGTACACCCTGTTGTCAAAGTTATTCCTCGAGCTTAACTTTGTATGTAATTCACGGGCCACATGCCTAGTAATCTATTTTGGTATCAGACGCAATACTTACTCTCGCCGCTCTGAACCCCTTTCTCACTCTGGTTCAAACTTCGAGCAACTATCTATCCACTGGGAACCTCTTATTGTACCTTCGTACCTTACTCTCGATGTACTTTATATGTTCAACTCGAGATATAATCTTATGCTCATTCATGGGTTAACCCCAGATTGTTTTCCCTCATAAGCATTCTGTCGTAGCCGAGCTGCCCCTTACCTATTCGTAAGTACGTTGGAGTTCCCGAAGAAAAGGATGTCGGCTTCATCATGATGACTGAAGCATAGGGATGATAACATCAATGTTATGGATCGACCTCTTCGAGAAGAGCAACAATGATCAAGAAGAATCATTAGGATTTCGTAACCTATTCTTCCCTCTTACTCCCCTCTTAAATCTCGGGACGAGATTTCTTGTAGTGGAGGAGAATTGTGATGCCCGGGTATTTAAGCTACAGTAATTCTCTATTAATGGTGCCACGTCACTTCAATTACTGTTGCTAATCTTGTGTTAATTCAAAACTGATTCAAATTCAAAATCAAAATCAAGCAAACAATAAAAGTTTTCAAACATTAAAACTAAAATGTTCTAAATGTGACAAATAATCCATAGAGAATTATGGTGGAGAAACCAACATTTTATAAAGTGTCTAAGTGCCCCAAAATATTTAAATCAGTGGCTAAAACAATAATTTAAATGGCTTTTAAATTATAAAAATTCCAAACAGTTCATTTAAGTGCCAAACTCTTTGTGGCAGTGCTATATAATGTAATGTTATTTATGGGACTAGTTACATGTTTTCACAAAAGCCAACTAGTGGCTAAAGGAATTACAAAACAGAATTCATAAAAGAAAAACATATTAGAAATAAAAGAAAAGGTAGAAAAGTGAAACGGCCATAGGACACTGTGCACTTAGGCCTGCATAGTGCCAGTGCAGCCCAGCCGGCCCAGCCTGCCTCCCCCGCTCGTCGTCTTTCCCCCTCCTGTTCCCCGATGCGCTGGACGCCTGAGCGTCGTCCATGGCGCGGGATTCCGCACGCGTCGGCCATCCGCCGCTCCCTGACGTCTACAAGGGATGCCACGACCTCCTTGCCCCGCGGACGAAACCCTAGCGCCCCTCTTTCCTCCCTCGCGTCGCCCCCTTTCTCCACAACTCGCGCCCGACGCCGTCCTCGCCATGGCCGCCGTCGCCCTCGCCCTCACCATCACCCCCGATGTCTAGGAACTAGTCTAGGAGCTCCGTACGCCTCCACTACTTCGCCTAGGCCAACGAGCATGAGCCCAACGCCCCTACATCGCCAGGAATCATCATCGACATCTCCGGCAACCCACCGGCGACCCTCTTCAATTCGTCGCCTCTACCGCTCCCCGTCCCTCGGCGAGCCTTCCTTGTGCTCCCCCGGTGAGCTCTGCTCCTTTCCCCTCTTCTTTCTCCACGGATCCGTGCCCGTAGCCGTAGTAGCCGCCTCCGCTGTAGCTTGCCCTTCGCCACCGTGCTCGTCGCCACCAATGCCGTCACCAACGAGCTCGTCCGAGCACGTAGCCATGCTCAGCGCATGCATAGGAGCTCAATGTCACCGCTAGCTCACCCTGCCTTGCCACAGCCCACTACTGATGCTGCTTCTGCAGCGCCTGCTGCCGCCGCTCCCTGTCCGCTGATTGCCGCGTCCCTGGCCGTGCCTCATCGCGCGTCGGCCGTCCCTGGGCCGCGCCTGCTCGCCCCTGCTTCTGCTACTCTGCTACTGCTGCCGCTGCGCTTCCCTGGTGCCTCGCCGCGCTTCACCCACTGCCGCCTCTCGCCGCCGCCCAGCCTCACCCGCTCCGACCGCTGCAGCTCCTCTCGCCTGCGCCCGCCAGCGCGCCGCCGTGGCCGCCCCGTGCTCGCGCGCCCGCCCGTGGCCTTGCCGGGGCCGTGCTTGCCGCCGGAGCCCCTCGACCGCGTCAGGACCTCGCCGGCATACACAAGCACGCACGTGCGTGATTTAACGGGGGTTGACCGCTGACTTAGGGGCCCACCTTGCCTAATTAGCCATTAATAAAAATATATGCCCTAAACATACACTGCCAATGGGCCCCTCATCTTATTAACCTAAATTAGATTAGTTTAAATGAATAGTTAATACTGTGTCCATGACACGTGGGACCCATGCTCACTATTTGAGTGCATAAGGCCGAACCAGTCAGCCTCTGCTGACTGGGCTGTTGACCCAGTCAACAGTGGCCCACCAGTCAGTCCCTGTGTGGCCTGGCTGGGTACACTTCTGTGTACATATAGCATTTTTGCTATTAATTTCGGATTAATAATATTTCAAAAAATGATTTAAAACTTTAAAAATTAATATAAAATAAATCGTAGCTCGGATGGAAAACTTTGTATATGAAAGTTGCTCAGAACGACGAGATGAATCTGGATACGCAGCCCGTTCGTCTGCCACGCATCCCTGGCATAGCAGACACGCAACTTTCCCCCTCCGTTCATCTATCCGAAAACGCGAAACACCGGGAATACTTTCCCGGATGTTTTCCCCCTTCACCGGTACCACCTCGTACCGCGTTAGGGCACACCTAGCATCACGCTTTGTCATGTCCTGCATCGTCATGCATCTGTTTGCTTAATACTTATTGTTTCTTCTCCCTCTTCTCTCGCTAGACACCGAGACCGACGCCGCTGCTACCTAGTACGACTACGGTGTTGACGACCCCTCTCTCTTCCCAGAGCAACCAGGCAAGCCCCCCCCTTGATCACCAGATATCGCCTACTCTCCTCTATACTGCTTGCATTAGAGTAGTGTAGCATGTTACTGCTTTTCGTTAATCCTATCATGATGCATAGCCTGTCCTTGCTACTACTGTTGTTACCTTTACCTGCAATCCTAATGCTTAGTATAGGATGCTAGTTTATCATCAGTGGCCCTACATTCTTGTCTGTCTGCCATGCTATACTATCGGGTCGTGATCACTCGGGAGGTCATCACGGGTGTATACTATATACTTTATACATGTTACATGTGATAACTGAAGTCGGGTTGGCTCGAGGAGTACCCGCGAGTGATTCACGAATTGGGGGCTGAAAGGACCTTTGTCCCGACGGCCCTCTGGGTGGATCTTTGTGGCGGAGTGACAGGGCAGGTTGAGACCACCTAGGAGAGAGGTGGGCCTGGCCCTGGTCGGCCTCCGTGGTTATTTCAAAATAACACACTTAATGAGATCTTGGTATTTGATCTGAGTCTGGCCACTGGCCTATACGCACTAACCATCTACACGGGGACAGTTATGGGCACTCGACGTCGTGGTATCAGCCGAAGCCTTCGTGACGTCAGCGACTGAGCGGCGCGCACCGGGTTGGACCGCATAACGCAACTTCCTTTGTAATGGAGGTTGCTAGGTCTGCTCACTGGGCGCGTACGCAACGTGCAGGTGTGCAATGGGCGATGGGCCCAGACCCCTGCGCCATAGGATTTAGACTGGCGTGCTGACCTCTCTGTTGTGCCTAGGTAGGGCTGCAACATGTTGATCTTCCGAGGCCGGGCATGACCCAAGAAAGTGTGTCCGGCCAAATGGGATCGAGCGTGTTGGGTTATGTGGTGCACCCCTGCAGGGAAGTTAATCTATTCAAATAGCCGTGATCTTCGGTAACAGGACGACTTGGAGTTGTACCTTGACTTGATGACAACTAGAACCGGATACTTAATAAAACACACCCTTCCTAGTGCTAGATATAACCCGGTGATCGCTCTCTAACAGGGTGACGACGAGAGGATCACCGGGTAGGATTATGCTACACGATGTTACTTGGTGAACTTACCTTGTTCTCTCTTCTGCATGCTATAAGATGGAGGTGGCCAGAAGCGTAGTCTTCGATAGGACTAGCTATTCCCCCTCTTATTCCGGCATTCTGCTGTTCAGTCCACATATGTTACCCTCTTTTCCATTTGATACCAATGCATACATATGTAGTGTAGCTCCTTGCTTGCGAGTACTTTGGATGAGTACTCACGGTTTCTTTGCTCCCTCTTTCCCCCTTTCTATACCCAATTGCTGCGACCAGACGATAGAGTCCAGGAGCGAGACGCCACTGTCGATGACGACTACTACTTCTCGGGAGGTGCCTACTACTATGTGCAGCCCGCTGTCGACGACCAGGAGTAGTTTAGGAGGATCCCAGGCAGGAGGCCTGCGCCTCTTTCGATCTGTATCCCAGTTTGAGCTAGCCTTCTTAAGGCAAACTTGTTTAACTTATGTCTGTACTTAGATATTGTGCTTCCACTGACTCGTCTATGATCGAGCTCTTGTATTCGAGCCCTCGAGGCCCTGGCTTGTAATATGATGCTTGTATGACTTATTTTATTTGTAGAGTTGTGTCGTGATATCTTCCCGTGAGTCTCTGATCTTGATCGTACATGTTTGCATATATGATTGGTGTACGATTGAATCGGGGGCGTCACAGCGATGGCTGCGGGCGAGTAGCAGCAAGGCGCGGCGCAGCAGCGGGGAGCGGTGGCGCGGTGGTGCGGGCGGCGGCGGCACGCAGCGAGGAGCGACGGCGGCAGCAAAGTGCAGCGGCGGCGGCGGTTGGTGGTGGCGTGAGGCGAGGGGCGCGACGCTCGAGGGAGAGAGAGGGGGAGAAGAGGACGGCGGGGGCGGCGCATTTATACAGGAGGGGAGGCGCGGTGGCGTGGGGAAGGGGCGACCGATAGCGTGGCGGTGCCGGACTCCGGGAGGAGTCCCGGTCGGGGACGATGGGCGAGGCGGCGCGGAGCTGGGCCTTGGCCTGGCTGGGTGCTAGGCCGGCCCAGTCGGCGAAGTTTTTTTTTTTAAAACATTTTTTTCGGAGAACTAAAATAATAAAACAAAATAACTAAAAATATTATATAGGCATTTAATGTATCAAAATTTTCAGAAAAATATTTTCTGCGACATGAACATTTTTCTAGCATTAAATAAAATACACACAAATTCAGATAATTCAAAGAGTGCTACTGGTGCAATAAAAACTCAATAAAATCATTTTAAGAAATACCAAAATGAAATCATATTTATTTCTCTCCAATTTTCTGTTGTAGGGAATCGTGTTACCCTATTTTCCATGTATTTTATTTTTGGAGAAAAATGATTTGAATAAAATCCAAATAACTCCAAATTGAAAAATAATTCCAAAAGACTTTGAATTTGATCCTTTGAAACTCCCAACTCATATTTCATATAATTTGAAGAAGTCATTTTATCTCCTCTCGTGAAAATCATTGAGTTGCATAAAGTTCCAGAATTGGAAATATTTTCCAAATGAAATTCAAATATTTTCAACACCCCTTGTCATTTAAATAAATGGAAGAAGTCATGTCATCTTCTCTCCAGGGTTTCGTGGTGAAAAGAATTTGAATTCACAGAGATCACGAATGCAAAATGAAAGTTTGGGAAAGTCCTTTTATTCCCTCTCATTTAACTTTCAAAAAGGTTTCGAATTTCACTCAATTTCACACAATCAATCAAACAATTAATCAAATCTATCTATTTATTATAACATTTCCAAAATTTAGAATTTTGGGATGTTACAACCCCGCCGCCCGCTACCCGGCCTTGCGCCGCCTCGCCGGAGCTGCGCCGGATCTTGCCATGGATTTTTTTGAAAACCGGTAAAAACCGCAAAAAACCCGCTCAATTTTCTTCCGTTTTTTCCGATTTAGGTTAGATCAGTTTTTCTTTATTTTAGTTCATTAATTAACGAACGCTCATCAGTTAGTTTCTGTTCACGAACGCATTCGTTCGCTTAGTTCTGTTAGCGAACGTTCGTTCGTTAGGTTTCCTTTTTATTTTAATTTGGAACTTATCCGCGAATACTTTTATCACAGATTAGTCCCTGATCTTCCAACCCTTGCTACTTTCTGCTCGTTTGTCCAAATCTAGTGAAACCGACGCCAAAATCTTCGTCTTGTTCCCCTCTTTCCATATAATCAACTTGAACATGATTTTGACAAAATTAAAATTTGGTTTTAAGCAGATTTGAATTTGAATTTCTTTTGATCGCAGTTTGAGTTTCGTAGCTCCGATTTGATTGATTCTTTTTGCAAATCGAAGCTCTTCAGTTGAACTTTCAGTTTAGATATTTTCTATTGAGTTTTACCTTTGCATATTATGCTTGAGTGCTTATGTGTGCTATTGTTTGTTTAGGATAGAGTTTCCGGAGTGCGAAGCGTGCTACTATGAATCACTAGGGATTTCAGATCGTCAGCAAGGCAAGTAACACTTTGATCATATCCCTTTGTTACCCAGTTTTATGCATTAGTTTCAACCCTCAAACATTGCATGAGCAGGTTTGATAACATGTGGGTATTGGGAAGTAGTTGATGAGGTAGCACCTAATGTCTTATATCAAACCCTGGGTACTTTCTACATATGCATATACTGCTATGCTATGCTCGTAGACATGGTTTGGTTGAGAGAATTCATGAAAGATGTGAGAGATTATTGTTAACTAAGGTTTAACTTAAGGTGGCTACTCTAATACACATCTGGGTGGATTGGTTTGTGGGAACCTGGGGAATCCAGTGTAGTCCAAGGAGATCCCGGGGAATTCATGTGATCATCCTATGATTTGCCACCCAGGCTCAAAGGGATCATTATGTTATTCATGCTGGAAACTTCCGTGTGCAGCCACAAGCCATTATGGGTTCTAGCATAGTTGAGTATGTTGTGTGACCTCTTACAGTGGTAGACGAGCAGATGTAGGGGATGTAGGTGGTAGTGTCTACCCGTCGTAACGAGCTAACGCTTCTATAAGACTGTGTCTCGGTCATCCGTTTCTCAAACACCATGTAGTGCGAGAAATTCAATGGAGGAGATCGAGTCTTGTGGGGAAAAGTGTGCAAACCTCTGCAGAGTGTACAAACTAATCATGATTAGCCGTGTCCCCGGTTATGGACATCTTGAGTATCTGGTGCTTGAATTATTATGTTGATCTCATCACTTTATTTAATTAATTTGTTGGGTTATTGATTATTAATTTGGGATTGAGATGGTGTTACCATTATCAATGTTTTCAACAAACTTTGTAGTTAAATAAAATATATTCCTTTGTTGTAGGGAAAAACTAGCTTTCTGCAAATGATAACCATAGAGCCCCCACCAGTCATATATGCATGTAGTAATAGTTGTTTTCTGTTCATTGCTCTATAGTGTTATTTTGCCAGCATATTCCATGTGCTGACCTACACAGGCTGCAACGTATTTTTTTTACTATATACTGCAAGGCAACAGCCTCACAGTGCTTTATTAAAACTCAACATAAAAAGTCTAGGGTACAAGACAAGAGGAAAGAATAACTATCTATCTAGGGTAAAGAGGCTAACCAATCTAGAAGCTTATCTCTATATTTACATTTGATCATATGAGTTAGCAATGTATTATGTTGAAGAGTTTTCAAACGAAGAGTAAGGTGCGCTAGGTCATTATTGTACACTCAGCTATGCCGTTGGAGTTGATGGACTCATTTACCTTTGAAGCTTCCGCTGTTATCTTATTTAGATGGCCTTCAACCATATTATTGTAATAAGTTCTCTTTTGAGACATTTGATGTAATAAGTGTGTGATTGAACTCTGTTATGAATCCTTGAGTACTGTGTGTGTCAGCATTACCGATCCAGGGATGACACTTATGCATAGAGATTTGACCGTCTAAGGTCGGATCGCTACAAGATGGTATCAGAGCACACGCTGACTATAGGACACGACCACTAAGATAAGCCATAGGACACTCTCCTCTACTCATTTTTTACTCTTCTCCATTTCTACTGTATAGATGGCGGACCCAAGGAACAAGTTTGCTCAACTGGACAAAGACACACCTTTTGGACGACACTTGAAGAAAGCCACTAGGTACCTGAATATCGAATACCAAGCTTCACCGGGACCTACACCGCCACTCTAACTGAAGAAGAGCGTTGGATGATTCGAGTTAATGTTTCAGGAAGGACATTCACGCCAGTTACTAAGCCCATAGAGTTTTCCTTTGATGCACCAACCTGGAGTCTAGGAAAGAGCATGGCAACCCACATCGCCATGGGACGCATCGGTGAGGTATATCATAAGGATCTTAAGGACACCATCTACCAGATATGTGGACGCCGAGATGAGCAATGGGAGATGATTTACACCAGGAGGGATAAATCCATTGCAGCCTACATCCAGGAGTTAAACCAACACATTCGTCGTCACGAGAACTAGATGTGCGCCAGCATGATATACATGAAGAAAGTGATGACCAGGAACATGGAGTTAGAAGAGGAACTCAAGTCTACACGTGATGGATATGAAGAAGAAATTGCAGTACTACTGGAGAAGAATGAATACATGAAGAAGAAGCTAGGAATATTCCTGGGAGATCCTGCACTAGAGGAGGACAACCATCCCGAAGACTACATCATCATCGACGACACCGATTCTGACCCCGATAGCGATGATGATTATGAAGACGAAGCTAAAGCAGATATCATGGAATCTTCCACCGATCAAAATTTCTAGTCGACCACCAAATTATCAGTAGTATTCCCCCGTGTATATAGTAATAGTCCGAGTATTTTGTAATGGTAGATTAGATCGTTTATATGCCCTTGTTTGAAATGAGTGGTGTGAAATGAATGTGTTTGTCTCATGTGCATATGGGTAGTGATTTTATTCTTAGACCTCACTCTATTCTATTCTCACCCCTCTAAACCTATCAGATGCCTCCGAGACGTGACCCCGGATTTGTCTTCCCACCGGAGCTCACTCAGTTGATCCAACAGCAGAATGCCTTAATGCAGCTACTAGTCCAGAACCAAGGCAACAACAACAACCCACCGCCACCACCTCCAGTTCACAACTTAGCCCGTTTTCTGAGGTTGAATCCACCGGTGTTCTCTAGTAGCACCGAGCCAATTGTTGCTGATGATTGGCTCTGCAGGATTGGAAGGGAGCTGACCACCGCAGGTTGCACAGATGCTGAGAAGGTGCGCTTTGCCGCACACCAACTGGATGGACCCGCAGCCTCATGGTGGGAGAATTACACATCCACTTTCCCCATAGCTAATGTCACATGGGATCGGTTTCAGCAAGGTTTCCGCACAGCCCATGTCTCAACTGGAGCAATGAACATGAAGAAGCGTGAGTTTTGCAACTTATGTCAGGGAAATCATACTCTGGGGTAGTATGTGGATGAGTTCAGCAAATTAGCCCGCTATGCCCCGAACGATGTGGCCACAGATGCCTCAAAGCAGGAAAAGTTTATGGAAGGGCTGAATGATGAGCTGAGTATGCAGTTGATGGTGGCAACATTTGCCAACTACCAGGAGTTGGTAGACAGGGCTCTTATGATAGAAGGCAAGCAGCAGCAGATAGAGAGTCGCAAAAGGAAGTATGGACATGGGAAGTATAATTCAGGAGCTCAGCAGAAGCCTTGCTTTACCCCTAACTCGGGAAATTACACCCATAACCATGGAGGCCACACCCACAATGGAGGAAGCTCACATAACTATAGTGGCCCTAAGAATGGAAATGGGAATGGAGGAAGCAGCAGCTAGAATCGTTCCAACCCAGCAACACCCGCTAAGAAGGACCTAAGTCATGTCACCTGTTACAAGTGCGGGAAGACTGGACACTACGCCAATGATTGTTGTGAGTTGAAGAATGGCAATGGAAATGGAAACTCTGGGAAGAAGCCCAATCCCTTCACTAGAGGTCAGGTGAATCACATCAATGTGGAGGAAGTTGAAAATCAGCCTGACGTAGTGATTGGTAAGTTTTTGATTAAGTCATTTACTGCTCTCGTTCTTTTCTAGACTGGTGCATCGCATTCATACATATCAATGGGATTTGTGGAAAAGTTTAAGTTGCCAACCTTAGCCCTTAGGTCACCCATGTTAGTAAGCTCGCCAGGAGCAGAGTATATGGCAAGCCGATGGTGTGATCGGATACCATTAACCATTGGTAGCCATGTTTTCCCCTCAGACCTAATAATTTTGGAGTCACAAGGATTGGATATAATACTAGGCATGGATTGGCTATCGAAGTACAGAGGAAACATCGACTGTGCTAGCAAGTCGATATTACTCACCACCCCTGAGGGAAAGAGGATCAAGTATTTATCTAGGCATGCACCGAGGAGGACCCAAGTGAAGTCCCTCTCGGGAGTTGTTCAGGAAGAAGTGCCTGTTGTGAGGGATTACCAGATGTATTTATAGAGGAATTACCAGGCATGCTGCCAGATCAAGACATAGAGTTTTTATAGAGTTGTTTGATAACCCACAAGTATAGGGGATCACAACAGTTTTCGAGGGTAGAGTATTCAACCCAAATTTATTGATTCGACACAAGGGGAGCCAAAGAATATTCTCAAGTATTAACAGTTGAGTTGTCAATTCAACCGCACTTGAAAGACATAATATCTGCAGCAAAGTATTTGGTAGCAAAGTAATATGGAAGTAATGGTAATGGTGGCAAAAGTAACAGTATTGGTTTTGTAGTGATTGTAACAGTGGCAACGGAGAAGTAACTAAGCAAAGATCAATATGTGAAAAGCTCGTAGGCAATGGATCAGTGATGGATAATTACGTCGGATGTGATTCCTCATGCAACAGTTATAACAGAGGGTCACACAGAAATAACTCCAGTTCATCAATGTAATTTAGGCATGTATTCCGAATATAGTCATATGTGCTTATGGGAAAGAACTTGCATGACATCTTTTGTCCTACCCTCCCGTGCGAGCGGGGTCCTATTGGAAACTAAGGGATATTAAGGCCTCCTTTTAATAGAGTACCGGACCAAAGCATTAACACTTAGTGAATACATGAACTCCTCAAACTATAGTCATCACCGGGAGTGGTCCCGATTATTGTCACTTCAGGGTTACCGGATCATAACACATAGTGTTGGGGATATAACTATTAGGTATGACCCGCCCAGGAGGGGCCGGGTCATCCATATGACGATTCATCACAATGAAGCCCAAGATCATATGGCGGTTCATAGGTAGGCTTAGTAGAGGGCCCAGACACGAAGGTGGCTTAAGGCCCATAGATATAAACTGACATGTATGTAAAACTTATATCGTAAGGTATGTAAGAAAGGTCACCGAGCCGGATATGTTGTATAAACCGGCCGGGACTTTGAGGGTCGCAGGGCGTTAACCCGTGTATATAAGGGGACGACCTAGCAGCGGCTTAGGGGAAGAGAACAAGAGATCAAGAGCTAGGTCAAGCGTATTCGCCCCCTGCTCATCGAAACCCTAGCAATACCAAATACAAACTAGACTAGGCTTTTACCTTCGTCGTAAGGGGCCGAACCAGTATAAACTCCTCGTGTCCTTTGTTCTGATTAACCCCTTTAAGCTAACCTCAATGCGATGGCTCCACGACTAAGTCCTCACACTAGGACATCTGCCGTGACAATTCTATGACAGTTGGCGCCCACCGTGGGGCTATCGCATGATGGTTTCGAGTTCTTAAAGGGCAACTTCAAAGGGATCAAGGGATACGTTGTGGGTCGGATGACCAAGAGTCGTCGCGGCAAGCTCTACATCAACGATGCAGGCTGGGGCCCCGAGGCCGGCTCAATTGAGTACGGGTACCGGGTCCCCTTCGGTGGAATCCACGTCTTCATCAGCAAAATCGGTGAACCGGGCCCTGAGCCGGACATCTGCATCGACATCGTTGAAACGGCTCAGCGTGCGAGACCTGCCCGGGTTCGGCCTGCCATGAATCGTGCCTTCGTGGGGTTTATCCATGGAGTGGAATCTGAGGACAGACCAACATCTGGTGATGAGACCGTCGTTTATTCTGATGCGAGTCATCCACCGGTGAGACAGAGTCATTGTATCATCTGCCAGACGACCGGCTTGGGGGCTATTCCGATGGCGACAGTATTCCGGACCCCTGTGAGCCGCCGAATCGGGTTGCAATCTTCATGGCCAGTACACATCCCATGCAGCATTCATCTAGGGCAGCGGAGTTGGTTTCCGGGTCAGCAACGACAGCGGGTGCCAGGGCAGGAGGCCCTGAGCGCCCGCCGGCTCAAGCTTTGACTGACTTGCTGGATAAGCTAACAACGTTGTTGACAGCGGTGGTTAACCCGACGGATCAAGATCAGCATAATGCGGCAATCACAAAGTTGCGTGATGAGATAGCGCAGGCCAAGGAGGAGCTAAACGCAAAAAATGCCAAGATGGCTGAGGAGCGGACCGCTTTGGATGCTCAGGCTCAACGGATTCAGTCACAATCTTACCGGCTCATGTTAGATCAGAACGCTTCCAATGAAGTCATGAGGAGGAGGCATCAGACCCGTCTGCCTTCGGTTTATGAGGCAAGGAAGCTCTTTAACACGCCAGGAGCAGGAACCAGTAACCCGGCGGTAGCAAACCGGTTCGAAGCACCTGAGATGGGTACGCCGGTTCAGCCACGCACAATGGACCCGCCTCGTCAGAATACCAACCCACCGCAGCATGTACCGACGACACCGGGTCATTATTCTAACCCTTTGGATAACATGATCGCTGCAGCGTCACGAATGGCGGCCCTTCCGGTTGATGGTGAGTCGCCAATGGCAGTCGAGACATGGAGAGCCAGAGAGCTTCTTCAAACAGCACTGACCCAGCAGCAGGCTTATTCCTATAGTCGTGATAGGATTCATTCCACCCCTCGCCCAAGCCGAAGTTACAGCAGACATCTTGATGGGCCGACGGTGTCAAGCAGTGGACGTAACCATAACCTGCCGCGCGGGCATAACCCGGCGGGTGGTGGTGCTGATGCTCAAAATGTGGTGGATCAAGGAAGAGCTCGTCGAGAGGCCGAGTTAGCGGCACAGTATGCAGCTCGTCAACCAACTCCGGTTCGTCCAACCACCTATGTGGAGCTATCTATGACTTTTAGAAACCTGGGCGTGCCATGCTTGGTGCCGGATCTATGTAATGAGCGCCTGCCCAAGGATTTTAAAGGTCCTCGCAAGGTGCCTAACTATACAGCCGATTTAAGTCCGGAGGCATGGACTGAGAGTTATGAGATGGCCATGGAGTTATTGGATGTCAGCGAGGCTGCATGTGCTTAAATATTTCCCCTTGATGTTAGAAGGGACGGCCCGCACTTGGTTGAAGGGGCTCCCTGCCAACTCCATCGGGTCATGGGCCGAGTTAAAGGCCTGGTTCATCCAGAACTTCAAAGACACATGCAAACAGCCCATGTCAATTGTGGATCTGGCCTCCTGTGTTCAAGAAGAAGGTGAGTCAACAACCCATTGTGTGCACCGGGTCTCAACAATCTTGCATTCGTTGGATCGCATCAATGCCGACTCAGCAGTGTTGATGTTGGAGAACAATTGATGTTTCATGCCCTTAAAACAGAAGCTAGGGCGGCTCAAACGTCATTGCAATGACATGGGGACGCTCATGGTGGCTCTCGTTAAGTATGCTGATTCTGATAGTACAACAGACCCCGAGTCTGATGAGGAAAAGCCGGTGAAGGGAAGAAAGAACAACAATGCTAAGGGGCAGCAGTATAACCAGGGAGGCAACGGTAAGCGCAAGGCTGATAATAGTTTTGACTTTGTGGCTAACACCAATGCACAGAATAATGGTCAGCGTTGAAAGGGTAAACCGCCCCCACGGGCTGGAGGATCCGGTATCAATCTTGAGCATATGCTAAATCAGCCCTGCCCAAAACATGGTACGAAAGAAAGACCATTAGTGCACCTATGGAAGGATTGTCACATTATGAAGGAGTACAAGAATTCCAATATTTTTCATGACAGCCATGGGCCGGGTGGCGGTTCTGGGCCTGGCTCTCATGGTCCGGGTTATGGCGGTGGCGGTTCTAACTCTAGATTCCAAGGAAATCAAGGCAATTACAAAAACCAGGGTGGTTACAACCAGCAGAGTAATCAGGGGGGTTCAGCAGCAGCAACAGTCTGGTTATCAGAGCAACCCGAAGCAGTTGAATAGTGGGCAATATCATGTTTTTACCACTAGCTTATGTAAACGTGATCAGAAGCCTCACATGAGGTCAGTTAATGCTGTTGAGCCGACGGTTCCTCGTTAACTGTGTTGGTCTGAGAAACCCATCATGTGGAGTAGGGAAGATCACTCGCCCCGGGTTGATAATCCGGGTCATTTGGCTTTGGTGGTCGCACCTTAGGTTGGAGGGTATAAGTTTACCAAAGTACTCATGATGGAGGGAGCAACATCAATATCCTTTATTATGAAACTTTCCGTTGCATGGGGTTGACTGATAAAAATCTTAAGCCATCAAACACTGTTTTCCATGGCATGGTGCCTGGTAAGTCAGCATCAATATCTTAAGCCGTCAAACTTTGGAGGTTGTTTTTGGAGATGATCGTGACTCTAGGTCAGAGACATTGACCTTTGAAGTGGTCACGATCCACAGCCCATGTCATGCTCTGTTTGGACGGCCGGCTTATGCCAAGTTCATGGCGCGGCCGTGTTACGTGTATCTGCAGCTCAAGATGTCGGGTCACAAGGGAACCATTACAGTGCATGGGAGCCATAAGATAGCTCTGGAATGTGAAGAGGGGGATGCAACTTACGCTGAGTCAGTTTGTGCGACGGAGGAGTTAAAATTTTACAAGGACAATGTTGACCCAGCGGATATGACATCTTTGAAAAATCCAACCACAGAGCATGATCCGGTTTTAAAGTTTAAGTCAGCAGATGATACCAAAATGGTTGATTTTGTTCCTGGCGACTCATCCAAGCAGTTCATCATTAGTGCTAATCTGGATCCGAAATAGGAAAGCACGCTCATCGAGTTCATCCATGAGAACCGGGACATCTTTGCATGGAAGCCTTCAGACATGCCGGGTGTAACGAGAGAACTCGCTGAGCACACTCTTAATATTGATCCAAAGTTTAAGCCGGTTAAACAGTTTCTTCACCGGTTTAATGAGTAGAGGCGGAAGGCCATTGGAGAGGAGGTAGCCCGGCTCTTGGCAGCTGAGTTTATCATCGAAGTTTTTCATCCTGAGTGGTTGGCTAACCCAGTGCTAGTACTTAAGAAGAATGACACTTGGCGCATGTGTTTGGATTACACGAATTTAAACAAAGCTTGCCCGGTTGATCCTTTTGCTCTCCCTCGTATTGATTAGATTATTGATGCTATGGTGGGTTGTGAGCGTTTGAGTTTTCTGGATGCTTATTCTGGTTATCATCAGATCAAGATGGTGGTTAAGGACCAGGAGAAGACAGCTTTCATAACTCCTTTTGGATCCTTCTGCTATGTGTCTATGCCTTTTGGGCTCAAGAGTGCCCAGGCGACTTATCAGAGATGTGTGCAAAATTTCCTTACTAACCAAATTGGGCGTAATGTTCATGCTTATGTGGATGATATTGTGGTAAAATCCAGAGAGAAAGAGACATTGATAGATGATTTGAAGGAAACCTTTGATAATCTCAGGGTTTATAAGATGATGCTTAACCCGGCCAAATGTGTTTTTGGTGTGCCAGCAGGAAAACTCTTGGGTTTTTTGGTGTCTAACAGAGGTATTGAAGCTAAGCCGGAGAATAGAAAAGCCATCATTTCACTGGCTAAACCGGTGTGTATCAATGACATGCAATGTCTGGCGGGTCGTATTGCGGCGTTGAGCCGGTTCATAAGCCGGCTGGGAGAGAAGGATGTCCCTCTGTATCAGATGATGAAAAAGATAGATAATTTTGT
This sequence comes from Triticum aestivum, assembly GCF_018294505.1. Lineage (NCBI taxonomy): Eukaryota > Viridiplantae > Streptophyta > Magnoliopsida > Poales > Poaceae > Triticum > Triticum aestivum. The sequence goes on from NC_057812.1 coordinate 175,394,219, forward strand.
CTGGAGTGATGCTGCTAATACAACGTTTGAGGATTTGAAGAAGCAACTAGCTGAGTCGCCCGTGCTTTCCGCCCCTATTGATAAGGAGCCTATGTTGTTATATGTGGTTGCTAATAGTCGGGCTGTCAGTGTTGCCATTGTGGTAGAAAGAAAGGAGGCAGGCAAGGAATATCTGGTTCAAAGGCCGGTTTATTATATCAGCGAGGTGCTTATTGAGTCCAAGCAGAGATATCCGCACTGGCAGAAGCTTGTATATGGTGTGTTCTTGGCCAGCCGGAAGCTTAAACACTATTTTTTGGGTCATCCCATCACTGTGGTTTGCTCTGCTCCTTTGGGAGATATCATCCAAAACAGGGAGGCAACTGGCCGGGTTGCTAAGTGGGCTATTGAGCTTGGACCTCACGGGTTAAAATATGTACCTCGCACGACCATCAAATCTCAGGCGCTGGTGGATTTCATCAATGATTGGACAGAGCTGCAGATGCCTGAGGAAAAGCCAGATAACATGTATTGGACTATTCACTTTGATGGGTCCAGGCAATTGGAGGGCTCGGGGCTGGAGTTATTCTTGCTTCCCCTCGAGGTGATAAATTTTGTTATGTTCTCTGTTTGATGTTTCCTTGTACTAACAATGCAGCTGAGTATGGGGCCTTGCTCCATGGTCTTCAGATGGCTAAGGAGATGAATTTAAGCCGGGTTAGGTGCTTTGGCGACTCAGACTTAGTGGCTCAGCAAGTCTCTGGTACTTGGGATCCTAAGGATCCACTCATGGCAGCTTATCGACGAGAGGTGGACGTTATTGCCGGTCACTTTAAGGGTTATCAAGTTAAGCACGTTGATCGGAGGAAAAATGAAGCTGCAGATGCTTTAAGCCGGTTGGGTTCTCAACGTAAGCCGGTGCTGCCTAATATTTTTCTTGATGTTTTACATAACCCGTCGGTCAAGTTACCTACAAAGGAAGATTTGGCTATCCCTGACCCGGAGGCTCAGTTGGTGGAGGCTCTTCATGTGATTCCGGATTGGACAGCTCCTTATTTGTCTTATATGACCCGGGGCGAGTTACCTGAGGATGAAACCTTAGCCAGGCAAATAACCCGGCGGTCTAAGTCAATGACAATTGTTAATGGAGAGTTACATCATCACAGTGTCACAGGGGCATTTCAACATTGTGTCTCTCTAGAAGAGGGTTGTGAGATCTTACGAGCGATTCATGAAGGAGATTGTGGTCATCATGCCGGTTCAAAGTCCCTTGTGGCTAAAGCTTTTCACCATGGGTTTTATTGGTTAACAGCCCATGTTGATGCAGAGGACCTCGTCAGCAGGTGTGATGGATGTCAGAAATTTTGCACAACGAGCCCATGTGCCGGCTCAAGAATTGAGGATGATTCCAATTACTTGGCCATTTGCAGTTTGGGGGCTTGATATGATTGGACCTTTCAAAAGATCCAAGGACAAGAAGACCCACCTTTTGGTGGCGGTTGATAAGTTCACTAAGTGGGTAGAGGCAGAGCCGGTCAGTAAGTGTGATGCAGCAACAACGGTTCAATTCATGAAGAAAGTGATCTTCCATTTTGGCTTTCCACATAGCACTATAACAGACAATGGCACTAACCTCTCTAAGGGTTCTATGGAAGAATTTTGTCAACGTGAGCATATCCGGCTTGATGTATCGTCAGTGGCTCACCCTCAATCCAATGGTCAAGCTGAGGGAGCAAACCAAGAGATCTTGAAAGGCATCAAGCCCCGGCTTATGGTTCCTCTGTAGAGGACGCCGGGTTGTTGGGTGGAGGACCGTGGTATGGAGCATCAATACCACCCCAAATAGATCTGCGGGATACACACCTTTCTTCATGGTTTACGGAACAGAGGCAGTTCTCCCTAGTGACATCCGTCATGACTCACCTCGTGTGGCGGCTTATGTTGAAGCTGACAATGAAAGAGCACGTCAAGAAGCACTTGACCTGTTGGATGAGGAGCATGACATCGCAGCGGCTCGTTCGGCGATTTACCAGCTGTAAGTGCATCTAGTGCCACCCCTAGTTGGTTTTGGAGTATTGACGACAAACCTAGTTGAGGGACTAATGTGTTTGTGAGAATTGCAGGATAACACAGGTAGAAGTCCGTCATTGATTCGGTTTTCCTACCAGAGATGACCCCTAAAAATGTATGAAGACATTGAAGTCAAAGGTGGTATATGAAGATATTCACATTGAAGACTATGACAAGAGAAGACACCACATGAAGCCTATGGAGCTCGAAGACTTAGATCTTTCGTAGTTCTTTTTCTTTTGTGTTGAGTCATAGGAACCACCGTACTGTTAAGTGGGATCGAAGAGAACCAGTCAGAATGACTGAAGTGATGCCTAACCAAAAACACCTATGTCTTCGAGTGAAGACTATGAGAGCAAATCTTGTCCAGAGTCGGACAAGTCAGCTTTGCTTGTAGCCCAAGTAAAGTTGTCGTGTGAGTTTGAAATCTGACCGTTGGAACACGTCTCAGTTCCTTAGTGACCCAGGGTCATTTTGGACAAATCAGGTCGGGTTGCCAAGTGGCTATAAATAGCCCACCCCCCACAACCATAAACGGTTGGCTGCTTAGATTGAGAATACGGCTTTTGTCGTTTGAGAGCAACCCACCTCGAAGCCTTTGAGAGAGAATTCCTTGCGAGGATAAAGCCCTAACCATCCAGAGCCAGAGAGAATTGGGTATCACTTAAGTCATCTTGTCTGTGTGATCTGAAGACTTATTACACTTGAGGACTGTGCATCCTCTAGCCGGTTAGGCGTCGCGTTCTGAGCATCCAAGAGACATTGTGGATTGCCGGTGAACGAAGTCTGTGAAGGTTTGGGAGTCTACCTTGAAGACTTACCAGAGTGATTGGGCGAGGTCTGTGTGACCTTAGCTCAAGGGGAATACGGTGAGGACTGGGTGTCCTGAGCTGCGTGTTCAGGACTGGGTGTCCGGGACTAGGTGTCCTAAGGTTTAAATACCTAGCCGCCCCAACCAGACGTACGGTTGTCACAGCAACTGGAACTGGTCCAACAAATCATTGTCTTCAACGAGTCACTGGTTTCATCTTCCCTTCCCTTTACTTACTGTTGCTCCTTGTGAAGTCATTGTATGTTCGCACTATCTTTTGTCTTCACTGAGTGACTGCATGTTCTGTATGGCTTCATAATATCTTCCTACCTGATCCTTACTACATTGCTGCTATTAAGTCATTGTGCTTTCACTTCATTGAATACTTGACTATGGCTTGTTTAGTGTAGTCTATCTTCCGCTGCATGGTAATAGGTTTATTTCTATTGTTTGTCTTCATAACTTCCACGTTTTGAAGACTTTCATAAAAATCGCCTATTCACCCCCCCTCTAGTCGATATAACGCACTTTCAATTGGTATCAGAGCGAGGTGCTCCCTTGTTCTGTGTGGTTTGGTTTAACCACCTGGAGTTTTAGCTATGTCGACTGCAGGGATAATTAAAGTCTCCGCTGCGTGCCCCGTCTTTGATGGAACTGAATATCCCTACTGGAAGAATAAGATGCGCATGCATCTTGAAGCCATTGACGTCGACCTATGGTATGTCGTCGAGAACGGCGTTCCCAAGGCTGGAGAAGGTGTCACAGCTGCTGACGTCAAGAAATTTGTTCAACTGGACTCTACTGCCAAGAATATCATCTGTGGTCACCTGACCAAAGGACAATATGGCCGTGTGAGTGCTTTCAAGACATCTAAGCTGGTCTGGGACTGGCTCTCCAAGGTCAATGAAGGCATCTCAACCCAGAGAGATTAGAGAATCAGTATCCTTTGCAACCTCTTCAACCGCTTCAAGAGAAATGAGAATGAGAATGTCCAGCACACTTTTGACCGACTCACTGACATCACAAATGAGCTTCAAACCCTCGGCGCTACTGAGATCACCAAACATGAAGTCGTCAAGACACTACTGAGATCACTTGATAGTTCGTTTGACATCCTAGCCCTGATGATTCAAGGACGTCCTGATTTCAAGACACTCGATCCATCTGACATACTTGAGAGGCTCAACACACATGAGTTTCAGCTTTCTGAGAAAAGAGATATCTACGGTCCAAACTATGGGCGAACTCGTGCCTTGAAGGAAAAAGTTGTTTCCTCATCTGAAGAAGAATCTGACAGCAGTTCCGATGATCCTGAAGACATTGGAAGGGAACTTGCTATGCTTGTGAAGAAGTTCCAAAAATTCACCAAGAAGAAAGGCTTCAGAAAGTCTTCCCGATCAAGCTCAAGGAATGATGAAGCTTCTGCTCACAACTACAAGAAGAAAACATGTCACAAGTGCAAGAAACCTGGCCACTTCATCTCTGAGTGTCCACAGTGGGACAATGAGAACAAAAAGAAGAAGAAGAGCAAGGAATATGACTCTGATGACAAGAAGAAGAAGAAATACTCAATGTCTTCGTCCAAGTCTTCCTCAAAGTCTTCATCACACAAAAAGAGCTCATCTGGCAAGGCACGTGCGTTTGTTGGCAAGGAAATGGATTCAGAGGAGGAGTCTGCTTCTGAGGAGGCGGAGGTGGAGTCTGAGGAGGAGTCCGATTCAGGCATCGCAAGTCTGGCTACAGCATACGTTGCCAAGTCCATCTTCAATACTAAAGACAATGACCTCGTCACCGACACCGATGCAAATGACAAGGACTACTCCGCTTCTACCTACTGCTTCATGGCACGCGGTGCCAAGGTAAACACACGCACTACTCACTATCAAACATCTAGTGATAATGACTCTGATTGTGATTCAAAACCCAGCTACAAAACACTTGCTAAAATTGCAACTGAACAGCAGAAAGCTATGGAACATATTCAAAAACTGTTAGACAGAAGCGATGATCTGTTAGGTGCTGAAATGATTCGGTCTGAATCCTTAATTGAATACATAAAAAATCTTCATGTTAAGTATCAGGAACTTGAAAGTCGTCATGAAACTCTCTCAACAACTCATGAAAAGCTTTCCTATGATTATCTTCAAAGGAAGCAAGATCTTGAGAAATTGAGAACGGTTCATGAAGATCTTCAAAAGGAAAATGAGTCACTTCACTCCAAACAGATCAGTCCCGCTCAGGAAGGATTTGAACCACCATGTCTTAAATGCATTGAGCGTGATAATGCTACTTCTGTTGCTGAATGTTCTACTGCTGCTACTGTTGCAATATCTTCAACTGTTGATGTGGTAACTAACCCCTCTGCTGAGGATACCACTGCTATTGCTAATGAGAATGCTAGATTGAAGACATTGCTCGAAACAGGGATGTACAAAAGTCTTAAAGGGCATCAGACACTATGTGATGTCCTCAAAAAGCAGATTCTGAACCGAAACCCGAGGAAAGAGGGTGTTGGGTTCATAAGGAAAATGAATGCTGATGGCTCTTACTGGAAACCTGAGCAGTACCCAAAAACCATGTGGGTTGCTGCAAAGGAACCTTCAGCAGACCCATCCAATCTATCTGGCTTCACCTGTGCTAACCCCATTATCATTGATGAATCCTTTGATGCAAACTATATACTGTTTAATAATCAGAATGGTGAAGTGTTTGCCAGGTACATTGGTACTAACTGCAGGAATGGACCGCCTATGAAGAAGATCTGGGTTCCAAAAAGGTGTCTGGAGAATCTTCCTGTGAATGTCATCATGACACCTCACATGAAGAAGACAAACCTCAGACCAAGGGCTTCATACGATCCAAAGGCTTCATACAGACAGAGGACTCACCTGAGTCGCACTAACACAAATGTTTTGCAGGGAAACCATACTCAGGCATATGAATATGAGAGCGGTTCATCAAACCGCCATGTTCATAAGACCAAGAACTATTCTGCTTATTCTTATGAGTACTATTGTCCGCCTGCAAGACTGTTTGCTAGGGCTCCAAAGCCAAAATTCTCAGATGCTGCACTTAGACTTATTGCTTCTCAGCCACCCTTGAAGATGTGGGTGGCTAAGAAAGCTTAACTCTCTTTTGCAGGGAAAGGTCTCCAGCAGAAAACCAAAATCGGCTGACGCCATTGCTGGGGACCTTAAACATCTTGTAGGGCGCAAGATCAAATGCCCGAATGGTCTTACTATGTACTTCGTTCCTGAATCGCTTGCTACTCTCCCTATTAGTCCTAATCTGGATCTAAGCTTTCATAACCCATTGGTTCGTCAAATGTTTTTGCTTCACAATGCTCTTGGTGAAGCCTATCCCCCTAACTGCATTGTAGGGTACGACACCAACATCTTCAGAATGGATTATTGATAGTGGGTGTACAAATCACATGACTGGCAAAAGAAGTCTTCTTATGGACTCAACCTTACGTCCATCCGACAAGAGCCACATCACATTTGCTGACACTGGTAAAAGTAAGGTATTGGGTCTAGGTAGAGTTGCAATCTCAAGGGATCAACACATGGACAAAGTCATGCTTGTTGAATCCCTTGGCTTCAACTTAATATCTGTCTCAATGCTTTGCGATTTGAACATGATCGTAATATTTGGAAAATATCGTTGCCTTGTACTAATGGAATCTGACAAGTCTCTAGTGTTTGAAGGGTATCGAAAAGATGATCTGTACGTAGTAGATTTCTCAGCAGGACCACAGCTTGTCATATGCCTTCTAGCAAAAGCTTCAGAATGCTGGCTCTGGCATCAGAGGCTTGGGCATGCTGGCATGAGGAACCTTCACACCCTTGCGAAGAAGAAGCATGTCATAGGCATCGAGGGTGTCAAGTTCAAGAAAGACCACTTATGCGGTGCCTGTGAAGCAGGGAAGATGACAAGGGCCAAACATCCTTCGAAGACAATCATGACCACTACTCGACCCTTCGAACTGCTTCACATGGATCTTTTCGGTCCCACTCATTACTCAACTCTTACTACTACTGCATGCCTCTATGGCTTCGTTATTATTGATGATTACTCTAGATACACTTGGGTGCACATAATCCTTTACAAGACTGAAGTGCAGGATGTCTTCAGACGCTTCGCCAATCGAGCTATGAACAATTATGGCGCCAAGATAAAGCACATCAGAAGTGACAATGGCACTGAATTCAAGAACACTGGCCTTGATACATATCTTGACACCTTGGGCATCACACATGAATTCTCAGCCCCGTACACGCCACAGCAGAATGGCGTCGTCGAACGCAAGAACAGAACACTCATTGAGATGGCCAGAACGATGCTAGATGAATACAAGACCCCAAGAAAATTCTGGCCTGAAGCCATTGATACTGCATGCCATACAATCAATCGTGTTTATCTTCACAAGCTTCTGAACAAGACATCTTATGAGCTCCTTACTGGCAAGAAGCCAAATGTCAGTTACTTCAGAGTATTTGGCGCAAGGGGCTGGATCAAGGACCCACATCACACCTCAAAGTTTGCACCAAAAGCACATGAGGGTTTTATGCTTGTATATGGAAAGGATTCGCACTCCTACAGAGTCTTCAATCTCTTTCATTACAAAGTGGTTGAAATAGTGGATGTGCGGTTCGATGAGACCAATGGTTCACAAAGAGAGCAACTGGCAAATGTGCTAGATGAAGTTCCATCCAGTGAATCAATCAAGCTGATGGGAACTGGAGAAATTATACCTTCTGAAGCTCATCCTGAAGAAGAACTTATCATCTCAGCACCTGATCAACATGAAGACAATGCTCAGCCTGAAGACATTCCTTCTAACAACGACAATGATCAGCAAGAGCAAAGTCTTCGCCCTGTACATCCTCGCGTTGCCAATGAAGTGCAGATTGAAAGAATAATTGATAGCATCAATGCACCCGGTCCACTCACTCGTTCAAGGGCAACTCAGCTAGCAAATTTCTGTGGGCACTTCGCATTCATCTCAATAACAGAACCCAAGAAAGTTGAAGAAACCTTCATGGAACCTGAATGGATTCAAGCTATGCAAGAAGAGCTTCAATAGTTTGAGCTGAATAATGTATGGGAACTAGTTAAGCGTCCTGATCCACGGAAGCACGATATAATAGGGACCAAATGGATATACCGCAACAAACAAGATGAGCATGGTCAAGTTGTCAGAAAGAAAGCTCGTCTCGTTGCTCAAGGATATACTCAAGTGGAAGGCATTGACTTCGATGAAACATTTGCTCCTGTGGCTAGACTTGAAGCCATACGCATACTGCTGGCCTATGCAAATCATCACAACATACTTCTATATCAAATGGATGTGAAGAGTGCTTTTCTCAATGGCAAGGTTGAAGAAGTGTATGTTGCACAATCGCCTGGCTTTGAAGATCCAAAACATCCTGACATGGTATACAAGCTCAACAAGGCACTGTATGGCCTCAAACAAGCCCCTCGGGCCTGGTATGACACACTCAAATACTTCCTGAAGAGCAAAGGCTTCATACCTGGTTCCCTAGACCCCACTCTCTTCATGAAGACATATGATGGTGAACTGTTTGTGTGCCAAATATATGTGGATGACATTATCTTCGGCTGCACCAATCAGAAGTACAGTGAAGAGTTTGGATATATGATGCAAGAGCAATATCAGATGTCCATGATGGGAGAGCTGAAGTTCTTCCTCGGTCTTCAAATACGACAACAACGCAACGGCATCTTCATATCTCAAGAGAAATATCTCAAAGATTGCCTGAAGAAGTTCGGTATGCAAGACTGCAAAGGCTTCACAACACCAATGCCAGCCAAACATCATCTGGGTCCCGACGACAATGGTAAAGAGTTCGATCAAAAGGTATACTGCTCCATGATTGGTTCTTTACTTTATCTATGTGCATCTAGGCCAGATATTATGCTTAGTGTTTGCATGTGTGCTCGATTTCAAGCGGCACCAAAGGAGTGGCATCACTTAGCTGTGAAGCGAATTCTTCGATATTTGGCTCACACCCCAACTCTAGGATTATGGTATCCAAAGGGCTCAGAGTTTGATCTGGTTGGATTCTCGGATGCTGATTATGCTGGTGACAAAGTTGATCGCAAGTCTACATCAGGCACATGTCACTTTCTGGGATGATCACTTGTATGTTGGTCTTCAAAGAAGCAGAACTTTGTATCTCTCTCCACTTCTGAATCTGAATACATTGCTGCTGGATCTTGCTGCGCTCAGCTTCTATGGATGAAGCAAACACTCAAGGACTATGGCATTCATCTGAAGCAAGTGCTACTTTACTGCGACAACGAAAGCGCCATCAAGATCGCCAACAACCCAGTTCACCACTCGAAGACAAAGCACATTGAAATTCGTCATCACTTTCTCAGAGATCATGTTGTGAAGGAAGATATTGATATCATACACGTCAACACTGAAGAGCAATTGGCAGATATCTTCACCAAGCCTGTGACGCCCCCGATTCAATCGTACACTAATCATGCACGCAAATGTGTATGATCAAGATCAGGGACTCACGGGAAGATATCACAACACAACTCTACAAATAAAATAAGTCATACAAGCATCATAATACAAGCCAGGGGCCTCGAGGGCTCGAATACAAGTGCTCGATCATAGACGAGTCAGCGGAAGCAACAATATCTGAGTACAGACATAAGTTAAACAAGTTGCCATAAGATGGCTAGCACAAACTGGGATATAGATCGAAAGAGGCGCAGGCCTCCTGCCTGGGATCCTCCTAACTACTCCTGGTTGTCGTCAGCGGGCTGCACGTAGTAGTAGGCACCTTCGGGGTAGTAGTCGTCGTCGACGGTGGCGTCTGGCTCCTGGACTCCAGCATCTGGTTGCGACAACTAGAAAGAAAGGAAAGGGGAAAAAAGGGGGGAGAAAGCAACCGTGAGTACTCATCCAAAGTACTCGCAAGCAAGGAACTACACTACATATGCATGGGTATATGTGTAAGGAGGCCATATCAGTGGACTGAACTGCAGAATGCCAGAATAAGAGGGGGATAGCTAATCCTGTCGAAGACTACGCTTCTGGCAGCCTCCGTCTTGCAGCATGTAGAAGAGAGTAGATTGAAGTCCTCCATGTAGAATCTCCAAGTAGCATATCCAGGTAGCATCTCCAAGCGCATCTCCAGTCGCATCGCATAGCATAATCCTACCCGGTGATCCTCTCCTCGTCGCCCTGTAGAAAAGCGATCACCGGGTTGTCTGTGGAACTTGGAAGGGTGTGTTTTATTAAGTATCCGGTTCTAGTTGTCATAAGGTCAAGGTACAACTCCAAGTCGTCCTGTTACCGAAGATCACGGCTATTCGAATAGATTAACTTCCCTGCAGGGGTGCACCACATAACCCAACACGCTTGATCCCATTTGGCCGGACACACTTTCCTGGGTCATGCCCGGCCGCGAAAGATCAACACGTCGCAGCCCCACCTAGGCACAACAGAGAGGCCAGCACACCGGTCTAAACCTAAGCGCGCAGGGGTCTCGGCCCATCGCCCTGAGCACACCTGCACGTTGCGTGGGCGGCCGGAAGCAGACCTAGCCTAGCAGGCGTTCCAGTCCAATCCGGCGCGCGCCGCTCCGTCGCTGACGTCTGAAGTGCTTCGGCTGATACCACGACGTCGGGATACCCATAACTACTCCCACGTAGATGGTTAGTGCGTATAGGCTCGTAGCCGACTCAGATCAAATACCAAGATCTCGTTAAGCGTGTTAAGTATCCGCGAACGCCGAACAGGGCCAGGCCCACCTGTCTCCTAGGTGGTCTCAACCTGCCCTGTCGCTCCGCCACAAAGTAACAGTCGAGGGCCGTCGGGAACCCAGGCCCACCTCTACCGGGATGGAGCCACCTGTCCTTTCAGCCCCCTCGTGAGAATCACTTGCGGGTACTCAATGAGCTGACCCGACTTTAGTCACCATCTGTATAGTATGTATGTATGTATAGTATATACCCGTGATCACCTCCCAAGTGATCACGGCCCGATAGTATAGCAAGGCAGACTGACAAGAATGTAGGGCCAATGATGACAAACTAGCATCCTATACTAAGCATTTAGGATTGCAGGTAAGGTATCAACAGATGTAGCGACAATGTCAGGCTATGCATCAGAATAGGATTAACGAAAGCAGTAACATGCTACACTACTCTAATGCAAGCAGTATAGAGGAGAATAGGCGATATCTGGTGATCAAGGGGGGGGCTTGCCTGGTTGCTCCGGCAAGAGAGAGGGGTCGTCAACTCCGTAGTCGAACTGGTCAGCAGCAGCGTCGGTCTCGTAGTCTACCGGAGAGAAGATGGGGAAGAAATAATGAATACAGAGCAAACAAAGCATCACAAAATATAACAAGGCAATACGCGGTGTTCGGTGTGCCCTAACGCGGTAGTAGGTGATACCGGTGAAGGGGGGAAAACATCCGGGAAAGTATTCCCGGTGTTTCGTGTTTTCTGACAGATGAACCGGAGGGGGAAAGTTGCGTGTTCGGTATGCTAGGGGTGTGTGGCGGACGAATGGGCTGCGTAACCGGATTCGTCACGTCGTTCTGAGCAACTTTCATGTACAAAGTATTTTCATCCGAGTTACGGTTTATTTTATATTCATTTTTAAAGGTTTATTCAATTTATGGATTTATTTATAATCCAAATTTAACTAGTAATACTTTTGCCACATAATGCAGTGCTAGCCACAGTGTATGACGGGTGGGGTCAGGGTCAAAGTCAGTAGTCCAGTTAGCAGTTGACTAGGTCAACATTGACTGGTCAAACTGGCTGGTGGGACCCGGCGGTCATAGAGACAGGGTAAATCAACAATTTAATTAATTTAACAGATTAAGTGGGGGGGCCACATGTCATTGACATAGATATTTTTAAACAGGCTTTTAAATGAAATGGATCCACATGTCATTTTCAGTTACTCAACTAAACAGTTTTATCAGGTTCTAATTAGGTGGTTAATCCGGGCGGGCCCACACGTCAGTGGGTCAACCCACTGCCAGACGTGTGTGCGCGTGTGCGTGCCCGACGGCAAGTTCAGTGAACGGCGGCGCCGCGCGGAGCCAGTGGCTCTGGCGACCAAAAGAGGCAGCCCCAGGTGCCAAACGGATAAGCGTGAGGCGTCGCGTCGAGGGTGCCTTCGTCTGAAGCTAGGGGCGGCCGAAACAGCGCCGGTGGCAATGGAAGGCGGCGACTACGGCGGAGCTAGCGACAACCGGCACTGGAGGGCACGGGGAGAAGAGGGAAAAGGCCGTGGAGGGCCGGAGGCTCACAGCGGAAGCGGCAGGGTGCTCGATGGAGCCGGAGGATGTTGGGGCCGAGCGGATCGACGACGAGGTTAGCGGCTGCGGCCGACGGTGTCGGAGGAGGGGGCGCCGGTCGACGAGGGGACTCCGGCGAGGGGAGCAAGGCGAGGGAGGCCGGATCCGTGACGGGGCCTCCGGGATCCATCCCTCTCCGGCAAGGAGGCGGCTTGGGCGAGCGGGACCCGGTGGAGGGGCGCCCTGCAGCCACGGCGAACGCCATGGCCGCAAGGAGGAGGGCTCTGGTGTGAGCTCCTCTGCTCGTCGCGGGTGCAGGCTTGTTGGCTATTGCGGTCACGCTGGCCGGAAGCTTGACGAGGAGGCTCGGGCGCGCTTGGAGACGAACGGAAGGTGGAGGAGAAGACCAGGGGCGGTGGTTGCCTTGCCGGCGAACAACAGCTGTGACCCGCCAGGGGAGAGGTGCGGGGAAGCGGGGGGGAGAGGAGAGATTGCGAGGGGGGGTATGAGGCGCCTCGCCTCTGGTCTAGGTGTGTGGCGGCACGAGGGAGATGGAGAGGGATCGAGCGAGAGGAGTGGGGGTCAAGTGGGTAAGGCTGGCTGCGGGCTAGGTTAAGGAGGGGAGCCGGGCTGGGCCTAGGTGTTTGTTAGATGGGCCAAGAGGCCAGTAGATTAGTTTAGTTTAGTTTTTTTTGTTTTGAAATATATTTACTATTTTCGTTAATCATATATTGCATTATATTTTAAGTCTAAATGGTCTTTTTTTAAATGAGAGACTTGTCATAAAAGTACTTTGCAATATTATGGGGTTGTCCGCTAGGCTTGGGGGCAATTGAAAAAAAAATGTCTAGCCTTTTGTTAATTCTCGAAAAAGCCAAAACTAGAGCTATTGGCCCTGTTTTATTTAGGTTAGGAGCATCTACTTACTTCCACAGACTTTTGTTCTTATATGACAATTAGTTAGTGAACTCTTGCAACCCTGCGAACATTTTTGTTTTATCATTTGAAGAAATAATAATTTGACTTCATTTTAAAAATTGAATTTGAATTCGGTTTGGATCAAAGTGAGGTTTAGAAAGTTAATCGCGATGACATGGCACCATTTGTGTGTGCTTAATGTAGCTTAACTACCGGGGTGTTACAAAGCCCTTGGATGAGAAGAGATTTTGCAAGTTACGGTGTGAGCTAAATATCCTGGAATCCTCAAATGTCCTCTGATCAGGCACACATCCTAACCCTTATGCATATTGATGACTTAGATGTGCAACACACGAAGTAAAATATATCTTCAATCAATGAATACATATATTCTAAGTGTGAATACATTAATGTGGAATTTGACTTCGGAGCGCCACGATAATTGTGTGCCGTGTCTGGGTCTAATACTTCCTATACGGTGGGTAACGCCACCACCAAATGTTCTATTTTGAAGTGTTTCACTCATGGCGTTACCTTGCAATGTCTTCACATTTGGTTTGGCTTCGATCTCAACATATCTTCAAGATTATCTTCACTATGTTGATTATATATATATATATATATATATATATATATTAGTGTTCTGTTCTCTACAGCATTCACTTATAGCTATGTCTTCATTGTTGAATCTTTTGAACTAAGTGAATGTGATTAGACCCTAACCTCTCTATGCTTTCTATCTCAAATTCTATCTCTCCAAATCATATGCATTCTATTGAAACTGTCGAATGTCTTCTCTGCGTCCTTGTCAGTAGAAGATACAGAGACAACCATTAAGTCCGTTTTCAATGCTCATTCCTCCACATGAAGTAGGAACGACCACCCGACAATCAAGGTGTGCGTGGGACATGGAACAAACCCCAAAATTCCGCATAATGGCCACGTGTTCCTCAGATGCGAATCGCCAGGGGCACCTGTGTAATAGCGCAGTGCCGCCCATGTACCTATAAATACACACTTCACAATGGTCATTATCTCTTCTTCCACTCTCACACGAACCCTAGCGCCACCGCTAGCCCTCGACGACGCCGGCGACGAAGCGCTTCGCTGCCGCAACCTCTCCGACGTCATCTTCATGCCGACCGCAGACATCGTCCTCTCTACCATCGCCGTAGGTGTCCTCCATCGCCAAGTTAGGGCACGGAAGATCGAACTGCTCGGTCTCATCTTCCACTTCGTCTAGCAGTTCTTAGTGTGGTAAATAAAACTTCCTTTTTACAGCACCGCTGATCCTATGGATTTGTCACTTTCTACCACAAGCAGTTTCTATTCACACAAGTTAGATCTCTCTCATACTGCATCTCATAACATGCCTAGTATATTCACTTATGCTTCACAAAATGAGGTCAATGTCTTCTAAACTAATTTATCTTCAAAATCTTCTGAGAATGCATATGACCTCTTCCCCTTCCCTCGCACCTTAATGTTGTCACAGGTACATGTCCGTGGGAGAATCCTTTGGTTCTCATAGCCTGCATTCATTTGCAGAATTCTTACAGCATCACATTAATTGTCCTGAAGCCAGTTCCTGTTGGTCTAGCAAGCGAAAACCTTTGAAGCCTTTGAATGTGTTGAAGCCTTTGAATGTGTTGAAGCCTTTCAAGTTAAAATTTATGGCTTCAGAGAAAGCAGCAAGGAAGGGTGGCAGAAAGCATCATGGAGAAACATCCAGAGATCTGCCAGATGAACTCTCAGAACTGTACAAGACAGATCCTGAGGAGGATTACAATCAGCGCAAGACCCGAATCCAATGGATTCGAAGATATTGGGCAGAACAATGGTTCAAATATCGATTTGTAACCCAAGAATATGCTGAGAAAAATGCCATCAAGAGACCGTGGGGAGACATCCAATACAAGAATCTTCTACCTAGGTCCAGAGTTGAAGCCATTGCTCAAGGCTTCTATCCCTGCATGGTCTGTGGGCCACAGCCAGCTGATGCACACCCATCGTCACTACTATGGTGTCGTGACGACAATCTATTCAAGCACAACTTCCAGTTTGCCCAGAACTCAGCGAAGCAGAACAAGAAGACTTTGGGGCTAGACTTCAACCCTGGTCCCTCAGCACCAAGGGAAGATGACACACGAGATGCAGAACCAAATGTCATCGGTCCTTTCTCCAACCTTGAAGGCCTCATCACCCGCATCTTAGTTCAAGGGACTGCAGTGAATGAGCCTGCAGCTGACGCTGAATTAGAAGAAGCCTGCTACGGCTGAAACTGACGCACCAAGGCAGGAAGCAGTTCCTATTGTCTTCCCAACTAAAATGACTGGCTCGAAGCCAAAAAGTCGGTCAATAGCTTCAGAGCTCAAGAAGACAAGGACTGCTGAGGCTGAAGCCAGAAAGAGGAAACATTCTGAAGCCTCTCCAACTGCCCCCTCCAAGAAGAAGTGGAAGACCAAGAAAGATCGGGCAGCTCCCATAGAGCCCTTGATAGTTGAACCCATTTCTATGGTCTATTCTGAAGCTGAACGCCAACTGACCATCCATGAGCCTGCTTCCACAGAGGCTCATGAAGCTGAAGACTTTCCAGCAGCTGATCCCATCGCTGCTGAAGACATTGGTCAACATGACAATGTAGAAGATGGTGCAGTCCTTCCTCAGAACAGCGAACTCATCAGCATTGGTCATCCACTGACGCCAATTGCACAGGATGCCTCATGGGCAGATCGCCCACAAGAGGAAGAAGACTATGAGGCCCAACCCACTCCAACTCCACAGGCGTCGCCCGTGTTGCGCAGGCTTTGCAAAGGTCCAAGGGCTCAAGTCTCTGCTGAAGACAATCCGGCTGCATCAGCCGCGGAAGATGAAGTCCCACAAGTTGCCACTCCACTGTCCCACCAAGAAGCAGTTCTCAAGGAGAACGTGCTTGAAAAACTTGCGGCTGCCACAACCACCAAAGCTAATGTGGAGCCCTCCCCAACGGAAAAAGAAGACAGCAAAGCCACTTATCCCGTCACTTCTGTTCCTGAGTCTGCTGTCGGTCCATAGTTCGACTATCATGTTGAGCACAGGCCTCAGGTACAGAAGCCAATCCCAAGATTGCCAAGGTTCCCAGGTCCTGCATCAGCACCTGGCTCCTTCAATATCAATGGCTTCAGGGCAGACAACACATTCTTCGATAGCTCTAGGAACCCCTACTCAAGGGAAAGGATATCATCTGATCGGTTCTGGAGCTATCCTCAGCGAAGCTATTACTCATGCATTCTTTACAACCAAGGTCGCATCTTCCCACACAAGTGCCTTGACATTGAAGCCATAGCTGGTCTGCCTTGTCTGGAAGAAGCTTTGGATTGCTTCAAGGAAGTTGGACTGCTGCCGTTCGTTACTGACCAAGAGCATTGGAATGAAGAGCTGTTGCTCCAATTCTATGCCACACTTCACATCCGCGGGTACAGCAGAGATCCGAAGACTTGGGTCCTGGAGTGGATGACCGGAAATGTTCATCATGAAGCCAATGCATTTGACATCATTGAGCTCACTGGTTTGCCCACTCCTGGCGATCTCTACGAGCATGGCTGTCAGCTGCATAGTGAAGCTATTGAGAGCATCTTTAAGAGGCCGGAACCTAATGTGAGTCAGATGCTCAGCATGATGAAGCCATTGCCCCAAGATGCTGCTTATCCAACAGAGTTCTTTGTTGAAGACCTTGAGTATCTGCCACGAACCATCTATCACATCATCAGGCGAACTCTCTGGCCCATCAAAGGGCACTCTCCAAATGCCAAGCTTGAGGGTGCAATGAAGACTTTGGTCTTCTATATTCTTCATGGAAAATGCTTCAATGCACAGGACTTATTCATCCGCCAACTTGCTGCCTCGGGCTCTGATCTGTTTGGCTTGAAGTTCTACGCCCCATGGGTAATGCGGCTAATTAAACTTCACTCCGATATCTCATATCAGCCATCTGCTCGCAATCATAGGATTTTTCTGCCTGATGTGGATATCTCTACTGAAGCCATCTATCCTGAGCCTGCAAAGGAACCTCTAAGTCTTCAGAATGCAGAGCATCAGAGTTTCTCACAGAACATTGAAGGAGTTGAAGCAGTCACTCGGGTGTATCCTTTGGCTGGCACTACACGTGCACCACACCCTGCGTCTACTGAAGCCACTGATAGTACAACTGCTCCAAGACCCAAGAAGCGCACTCGTGTTCTCAACGACCGAGAGCTTCTTGTGGCTCTTCATCAGAAACAGGATAGGCATCATGACTGGCTGAAGCGTCAGATGAAAAGCCTCTTGGTGGAAGTTAATCGCATTCGCAATCTTGCCACCAAGAATGCTTTCGTTGCCCATGAAACCTGTCGCCGTACATGGAAAGGGCTAACGATGATGTGTTCTGAAGATGATCTCCAAGAGGATGGCTTCACTGAGCGATTCAAGTTTGACTCCACACCTCCTCGAAGAGCTGTGCTGCTAGGAACTCCACCCCTTGAAGACTCTGAGTTCTCTTCATCTGCTGCAACAGTGACTGCCAGAGTTATCGAGGATGAAGATGATGCTACTTCACCACCACCTCCTTCAGCACGCGTCAACTCTGCTCCAAGCTCTTCAGCACCGCCAAACACCACCAACGACCCTGCTACTTCACCTACTCCGCATGGGAACGAGTAGATGCTCTATGTCTTCAAACCTTTTTGGTCCTTACTGACAAAAGGGGGAGAAGCATATGAGGTTGATAGTCTTCAAGCGGGTCCATATGGGCGGGTGCTTTATATTTTGCTTCGTGCTTACAACTCTCGTTTTGCTACATTTGGTTCTTTGAGTTGTAACACTTAAACTCGATGGTCGTCTGCTACTTATCTGCCACTTTGTTTTGCGATGATAAATTCCGCATGTGCGACGATAAATTCCGCACTTAGATCATTCTGCAGACGTCCATTTTCCATTATGCATGTCATTATCTTCATATACTTTCACATGCATAGTGGATTGTCATCATAAGTTGAAGTGGATCTCCACAAGTACAACCTGCCATGTGCATTTGCATTCCAAAAGCAAATTACCTATATGCACATCTTCAGGGGGAGCCCTTGCAACTTATGAAGACAATTCCTTATCCTTTACAATTTCACAGATTATATTCCCCGTTGAAAACTTCAACTAGTTTGTCATCAATCACCAAAAAGGGGGAGATTGTAAGTGCATCTAGTGCCACCCCTAGTTGGTTTTGGAGTATTGACGACAAACCTAGTTGAGGGACTAATGTGTTTGTGAGAATTGCAGGATAACACAGGTAGAAGTCCCTCATTGATTCGGTTTTCCTACCAGAGATGACCCCTAAAAATGTATGAAGACATTGAAGTCAAAGGTGGTATATGAAGATATTCACATTGAAGACTATGACAAGAGAAGACACCACATGAAGCCTATGGAGCTCGAAGACTTAGATCTTTCGTAGTTCTTTTTCTTTTGTGTTGAGTCATAGGAACCACCGTACTGTTAAGTGGGGTCCAAGAGAACCAGTCAGAATGACTGAAGTGATGCCTAACCAAAAACCTATGTCTTCGAGTGAAGACTATGAGAGCGAATCTTGTCCAGAGTCGGACAAGTCAGCTTTGCTTGTAGCCCAAGTAAAGTTGCCGTGTGAGTTTGAAATCTGACCGTTGGAACACGTGTCAGTTCCTTAGTGACCCAGGGTCATTTCGGACAAATCAGGTCGGGTTGCCAAGTGGCTATAAATAGCCCACCCCCCACAACCATAAACGGTTGGCTGCTCAGATTGAGAGTACGGCTTTTGTCGTTTGAGAGCAACCCACCTCGAAGCCTTTGAGAGAGAATTCCTTGCGAGGATAAAGCCCTAACCACCCAGAGCCAGAGAGAATTGGGCATCACTTAAGTCTTCTTGTCTGTGTGATCTGAAGACTTATTACACTTGAGGACTGTGCATCCTCCAGCCGGTTAGGCGTCGCGTTCTGAGCATCCAAGAGACATTGTGGATTGCCGGTGAACGAAGTCTGTGAAGGTTTGGGAGTCTACCTTGAAGACTTACCGGAGTGATTGGGCGAGGTCTGTGTGACCTTAGCTCAAGGGGAATACAGTGAGGACTGGGTGTCCTGAGCTGCGTGTTCAGGACTGGGTGTCCGGGACTGTGTGTCCTAAGGTTTAAATACCTAGCCGCCCCAACCAGACGTACAGTTGTCACAGCAACTGGAACTGGTCCAACAAATCATTGTCTTCAACGAGTCACTGGTTTCATCTTCCCTTCCCTTTACTTACTGTTGCTCCTTGTGAAGTCATTGTATGTTCGCACTATCTTTTGTCTTCACCGAGTGACTGCATGTTCTGTATGGCTTCATAATATCTTCCTACCTGATCCTTACTACATTGCTGCTATTAAGTCAATGTGCTTTCACTTCATTGAATACTTGACTATGGCTTGTCTAGTGTAGTCTATCTTCCGCTGCATGGTAATAGGTTTATTTCTATCGTTTGTCTTCATAACTTCCACGTTTTGAAGACTTTCATAAAAATCGCCTATTCACCCCCCCTCTAGTCAATATAACGCACTTTCACCAGCAAGATCTGCGCCATTATCACAGCCGCCGGGTTAAAACCAGAACTTTTCAAGAAGGTGACCTGGTGCTCCGGCTTATCCAGGATCAGACGGATATGCACAAGTTAGCACCACCTTGGTAAGGACCTTTTGTGGTCAGCAAGAATCTAAACAACGGGTCATATTACCTTATCGATGTTCGAGACCACAAGGACTCATGCACGTCGGAGGAGGAGACCCATCGGCCGTGGAACATAGCTCATCTTCGGCCTTACTACACTTAAGCCACTGGCTCTTCCAATGTACATATTTTGACAATGTATATATTATGATCAATATAATAAAGCCGACATCCCTGTTAAAGCAGGGCCTCTGTCGTTGTTTCTCTTTAAATAATGAGTTCTTTGGTCACATGGGGGCTTCTGCTTTATACAGCAAAGTTATTATTACCCTTTGATCCGGCTTATAGGCCACACATAAAAAAACTTGGGGGCTTCCTATTCAAACATAGGTGCATTCACCAAAGAGAACATAACATTACTACCCAGGTTAAAGGGACCAAAGAGAGTCTATTGCAAAAGCACAACTCAAACATAGGTACCCATTGAGCACAGCTCAAAATATTGCTTGGGGGCTCTTTTGTTATAAAGAACAAAGAGTTCATAACCTTGTAATAGGCTATAAAAGCCAGGCTTGGAAGCCTGGTGTATTCACCTAAAACCCCGGGTTATCTTGCTTGTATGCCAGATGCTTCTCCATCAGGTAATCCTGATTGACCCGCCAAACTCTTAACAGTCAATCTTTTAAACAAGACCCTAAACTCATTAAGGTTAAAAGAACGATTTGTCATGAGAGGGCATAGTTTACGGAAAGCAAGGAGAAGCTCAGGCTGATAAATCTGCCTTCCTTGAAACTTGGATAAATCGGCCTGTGATGCACGATGCTACTCTGACCCCACGTACTCCTGATAAGTCTATCTTAAAATAAGAACTGAACTTATCTAGGGTTAAAATGTCGATTGGGTAATGTGAGAGCCGGCTCACGGAAAGCGCGTACCTTCCAGTGGCTAATGCTAGCTTCATTGAAGAAGATATTTTGGCTTGGCGGCCTATGAAAGCCTTGGATTTTCTGTTGTTTGTTGCTTTACACGTCTTTTTGAGATTTTTTTTCTTTTGTGACATAGTAATATATGGTTGAAAACCAATAAGGCTTATAATGCCTTCTGAGTCATATATGACTTTAACCGGTGTTTATTGACCCGGCCTGGTTTTGACTATAAGTCGCTAGTATAAAATAAAGATAATATCCAGTGTTTATTGATCCGGTCCGGCTTTGTTCATAAGCCGGCAATCTCCGATAATTATCAGTGTTCGAAGTTTTGGGCTATCACCATTACTGCACTATAAACCAACAGGTGTGATCAAATATCACAGGTATGACATATGTTTAATCATATATGATTATTATTTCATCCAACCTTGGTTATAAATCATGATAAAGTTCAGGTTGGGGCATTATAACCCGTCCAGTAGTAAACCGCCAGGGCACTTTTTCATCTATTGTATGTAGCAAAAGATTCAAGATTGATAATATCATTAGGCATATATAGCATAACTTCGCACGACGGATGAAGAAGTATTATAAAAAGCACAATATGCATGATGGCATAGAAGAACAAGAAGTTTAAAGCTAGCCTATTACAAAGCGATTGGTGCCCAAAAAGATAACTGTTTTTCAGTTTCATACACAGCAAATGATAAAGCCGCCCCGGTTTATGAATCTTGGCCCGACTGACTTGAAGGTTGCGACTCATCCCTTGCCGGTTCGTCCTCCTCCACCGTCTGGAAGTTGGGTTTGGACCAGTCAAAGCCACGTAGGGCGACAAATTCAGCCTTGTCATCAATCAGGTCAGACGGATCAATATCAGGGGCGAAAGTGTGCTTACGAATCGTCGGGATTAAGTCCATCACTTTATAGGAAGGAGTCTCCATCTTCTGGTTATCTGCGTCATAACCCAGCTAATACTTGTTAAGGTTGGTTTCTTCGGCAATGATTGTGGCATGAGGGCGAATCTCCTTGACGCAAGCAGCAAAGTCTTATTGATCAAAAAGAGTTCCATCTTCCTTGAGACTAGGGTACCCACTGGCTACGTCTGTCAGGTCTAACTCTGGTACCCAGGCTTTGGCACGGCTCAAAGCTGTCATAGCTCCGGCTCTAGCACGGGATTGCTTGATTTCTTGGAACCTAGCGCGCAAGATGGACAGCTTCTTCAAGATGTCACTTAATAGATTTGGTTCTTGATTAGCTGGGGAGATAGTGGCAAGAGTTCGCTTAGCTCCACTATACAATTGTTCTAGAAGCGTGTAAACCGCCTTGAGCTTTACCAGCGTATCTCGGCTCAGATTGCTGCTCCGGGGACTTGTAAAGTTTACACAATGGGTTAAGTGGTGGCTTATATTATGATGACAAATACTCAGTTTGAGTAAGTAACAAGGTGACTTACCAAAGATTGCAGAAATCATTTGAGACACACGGTTCTTTAAACCAGTGAGTTCAGCGGTAACCTCTTCTAGAGCTGCCTCAGCCTTCTCAGCATGTTGCGTCAAGGTGATCTTCTCATTGGCCCAAGACTCTTTCTCCGCAGTGAAGCTGGTCTTCAGTTTTTCTGCTTCAGACACACTTAACTGGAATTTGGATTCAGCTTTCTTTGTCTCAATCTCTTGAGCCACCAGCCGGGTCTTAGCCTCAGACAATTGATTTTCCAGTTTTGTGGTCGCAGCCTGCATACAACATAAGTTCGTTCAGTTTCATGGCGGAGTACAAAACACAAGTCCCAAGCACTTTGCAAGCAAACAACACTTGGCACTTGGGGGCTAATGTCTATCAAACGAAATTTTTCAAAGGAATCGGTTCTTTCCAAAAAGTCCCAAGTGCTTTGCACACAATAACACTTGGCACTTGGGGGCTAATGCATATTGCTTGTTTTCTTATTAAAGATGAGCCGGGTGTGATAGTTCTAGCTGACTCATGAAGGATATGCAATTAAATTTTGGTCTTCTACATAATGACTAGTAGGACCGGCTCATTCCTACTGATTAAACCGGCCCTTGGGGACTACACATGCAAATTGAAATACTATAAAGCATCCGGTTTAGTTGCAAACTGGACTTGGAGGGAGTCTAAGACAGAGGCTTCTAAGTATTCTAAGTCTACATATCATTCAATCTTATCATAATCATAAGACTTGGAGGCTGGCAGGGTATATAACTTATATAAGCCAAAGAACGTACCTCATATTTTTTATGCATCTGTTTAACCATCTCAATTTTTGAATCACGGCTGGAGTGCACTTGACTAAGATAACCAGATAGCACTTCACTAATACTCAGATGAGCATAGTGGGAGATGTCAAACTCACTTTCTGCCTTTCCATAACTTCCTGTTTGGCAGAGTGTCTCGCCAATATAGTTGGGTTCCCTGGTTCAATGAATCTGGTGCCAGTGATTAAAACATCATCGTCGTGAGTCTCTGGCGGGTTAGCTGAGCTTGACGGTTCAACAGTTAATGGATCAAGAATGGTTTTGTCAATAGATGGCTCAGGTAAATCCGGTTGAGCGTTGATAGCAGGATCTTCCGGTGCTTCAGAGGGTTCCGGTACAAGGGTCGGCTGCTCCGGTTCAGCAGTTTTCGGATCCTCGGCCGACTTTGTCACCTTCGCTTTTTGGGCTTTGCTTGACCGCTAAAAAGAATTTGGACAAGTCAGTATAATGATGCATATATAAAGGTACAGAAGAAGGATAATTATCTTTACCCGGGGGCAGTCTTGAAAGCCGGTAATTGAGTTTGTGATGAATCACCAGAGGAGGAACGAGAAATCTCCTGCAAGGATGGAATCAAAATTGAGTGATTAATAAAGGTAATTCGCTGAACAATACAAGGGTTAAAGGTTAAAAAGAACCTCATTCTGGCGTTTCCGAGGAGTGTTCGGTAAGCCGGAGGGTAAGTTGTCATCTCCACCAGTTCGGGTCTGGCGGCGGCTCTCATGTTGTTGTCGTTTCAAAATAAAATGAGGATCTAAATAAGCCAAGGGGTGTGAAAACCTTACTTTCTGGGTTACCCGCCGAGGTTTCTGCCTTGGTAAAGGTTCTGAGTCAGAGGAAATAATATTTACCTCTTCTTCGACTGCCTGGCAGGCCCCCGTTTCATCCTGGCAATAGTCAGTGTCAATAAGGTTGTTAAAAAATAGGCCAAGAGAGTCAAGGGCTACCTCCGACTCAGAGGTGTCATCCAGCTTGAGTAAATCAGAGGCAGTTGGTTTCTTCTTAGACTTTCCGACAGTCTTCTTGGCGGCTCTCGCAGCAGCTCTAGCTTTTTTAGCAGCCTCATGGTCATATTTGGCTTTCTAGAAGTCAGATTTGGCCTGTGGAAGGGTAACATGTTGAAGTTCATGCGATATTTAAACTACTGAAGGAAAAAATAAGTCAAAAAGATTTACCTCTGGCGCCGGGTTAAGCTTGCAGAAAGGATTCAAACCCACCAGGCTGCAGTCTTCATATTTGCTATTGACAAGTGTGGTTGCCATTTCAACGATGGCCTCTTCGGTCAGACGCAGGGAGCTATGACGTAAGGGATCATCAGTTCCTCCGGTGTATGAATACATTAAGCCGGGTATTTGGTGTCAAGGCGATCAGTGCGATAACCCGGCATTGGATTTTCACCAGACGGCAAGGTATCTTTGCAATAGAACCATGTTTGATTCCAGTCCTTGGGATGGCTTGGCAGGACTACTAGAGGGAAGATGGCATCTCGTCTGTGTTGAATTGAAATCCCGCCAAGTTCCAAGCTAGGACCATTGGTGTATCGTTCTTGCGGTTTAGATAGAAGTATTCCCTGAAGAGTTCAATAGTAGGTTCTTCTTGAAGGTAAACTTCACAGAAAACTTGGAAGTTACAGATGTTTGATACGGAATTAGGTCCGATATCTTGTGGATGGAGTTTGAAAAAGTTGCAGAACATCTCTAAAGAATTTTGAGCCGGGCGGCGAGAAGCCCCGGTTCATATGATCAGTGAAGACAATAATGTCACCATCCTTCGGCTGAGGTCTTTCTTCGGCCGGATCAGGAGCACGGTAAGGCATGACACTCTTTTCTGGTAAGTATCCAACAGTGACGAAATCTTTCAAGGTGCTCTCAGTGACTGTGGAAGGGACCCAGTTGCAAGTTGTCATCGTCTTCGGCGGCATGGTGGAAGGACAATCTAAAAGGAAATAGTTAACAATTATAGTGCATGTTTATAATGGCGGCTTAAGCCAGGGCTAATGATATATGAAGAAAAGATAAGCCCGCAGGGTAAGCCGCCATGACTAAGATATTCAAAGAGTTGCCAAAAGCAACATTGGCTCAGTACTGGGACAAACAAGTTCCGCAAATGGAGGTTACAAATTTGGATCTACCGCTGTTTAGAAAAAGGGAATAAATTCATCTACAAAGGGTGACAGTGGAAAAGCAGAAGGAGCCCTAGAGGAGATCTGTCGCGGTGGGGATATGATCTAGTATTAAAACAAGCGCTAAAACTACTACCGCGCAAGATTCCTATGGTTTTTGGATCTAATAAATGGATCTAAACAAAGGAAAAGAAGGACGGTGACGAACGCAGATGAACACGGAAGAACACCGACAAACCCTAATGGCAGATTTGTGACGAAGAAAGGAAGGCTTACTGGTGCTGTTAGAATAGCAGAGTGGCGCCGTAGTTCTCTGGTCTACTCAAGGCAATGCAGCGGCTGGAGTCGAGGATGAGGATGGAGGTTGACGGCGGCAAGGTTCGTGCGGGACGATGCGTTGTGAGGAGGAAGGAGAAGGAGAGGAATGAGAGATGACCCTATGGTCCTATTTATAAGGAGACAGGAAAACAGGCAGGCGCGATAGACGAGGAAGCCGAATGATGGTTATCCAACTAATTGTACGCCTTGATTTTTGGGAAGACATTAAGATAAAGATCTGTTAAAGATGACATTGTGGAGGGTTTCCGAAATTCTTGGAGATGACGTCATGGCGGGTTACAAAGCTTTCTGCAGCGGATATGGAAGGATTTTTCTAAGTCATGGAGATTGACATGAACAAGTTCAAATCAACTGGGGCCTAATGTTGGGGATATAACTATTAGGTATGACCCGCCCAGGAGGGGCCGGGTCATCCCTATGACGATTCATCACAATGAAGCCCAAGATCATATGGCGGTTCATAGGTAGGCTTAGTAGAGGGCCCAGACCCGAAGGCGGCTTAAGGCCCATAGATATAAACTGCCATGTATGTAAAACTTGTATCGTAAGGTATGTAAGAAAGGTCACCGAGCCGGATACATTGTATAAACCGGACGGGACTTTGAGGGCCGCAGGGCGTCAACCCGTGTATATAAGGGGACGACCTAGCGGTTGCTTAGGGGAAGAGAACAAGAGATCGTGAGCCGGGTCAAGCGTATTCGCCCCCTGCTCATCGAAACCCTAGAAATACCAACTACAAACTGGACTAGGCTTTTACCTTCATCGTAAGGGGCCGAACCAGTATAAACTCCTCATGTTTTTGTCCTGATTAACCCCTTTAAGCTAACCTCAACGCGATGGCTCCGCGACTAAGTCCTCACACTAGGACATCTGTCGTGACAATTCTACGACACATAATAGATGACTATTGACTTGCAAAATAGGATCAAGAACTCACATATATTAATGGAAACATAATAGGTTCAGATCTGAAATCATGGCACTCGGGCCCTAATGACAAGCATTAAGCATATCAAAGTCATAGCAACATCAATCTCAAAACATAAT
The DNA here is from genome assembly GCF_018294505.1 of Triticum aestivum. Classification (NCBI taxonomy): domain Eukaryota; kingdom Viridiplantae; phylum Streptophyta; class Magnoliopsida; order Poales; family Poaceae; genus Triticum; species Triticum aestivum. The sequence continues at coordinate 175,420,683 of NC_057812.1, forward strand.
GGATACTAGGGATCAAACCCTAACAAAACTAACTCGATTACATGATAAATCTCATCCAACCCATCACCGTCCAGCAAGCCTACGATGGAATTACTCACGCTCGGAGGTGAGCATCATGAAATTGGTGATGGAGGAAGGTTGATGATGACGATGGCGACGGATTCCCCTCTCCGGAGCCCCGAACAGACTCCAGATCAGCCCTCCCGAGAGAGATTAGGGCTTGGTGGCAGCTCCATATCGTAAAACGTGATGAATCCTTCTCTTTGATTTTTTCCTCCCCGAACGTGAATATATAGAGTTAGAGTTGAGGTCGGCGGAGCATCAGGGGGCCCACGAGACAGGAGGGCGCACCCCCACCCTCGTGGATAGGGTGTGGGCCCCTTGACGTTGATTCTTTCGCCAGTATTTTTTATATATTCCAAAAATATTCTCCGTGAAGTTTCAGGTCATTCCGAGAACATTTATTTCTGCACAAAAATAACATCATGGCAATTCTGCTGAAAACAGCGTCAGTCCGGGTTAGTTCCATTCAAATCATGCAAGTTAGACAGTTGTCACATCCCTAGCTTCTGGTGCTGCCTAGTGTTTGCATCATGTTTAAATTTTGAAAACTTGAACTGAGGAAATTTGGAAGCCTCAAAAACTTAAATAAAAGAAGGGCAAAAACCCTAAAATCTCATTCATTGTTCCAAAATGCTCTTCTTAAATGTTTGATAATTTTTGGCAAGGGTTCTGGTCCCAACCAAAATATTGAACATTTTTAAGGATTTATTTTTGGGACTTTGAATTTAAATCATTAGCTATTTGAATTTGAATTATATTCATATAATTAGAATATAATTTCAAATACCCCTGAAATATTTTATGAGCTTTTGGAAAAGTCCATCTAGCAAAATAAAAATATTCAGAGGAGTTTTTGGCATTGTTTGAATTTAAACGTCCAAAACAAGGTCAAAAGTGTTTGCAAAAGTAGATACGATGGAGACTTATCAACTCCCCCAAGCTTAAACCTTTGCTTGTCCTCAAGCAATTCAGTTGACAAACTGAAAGTGATAAAAAAAACTTTTACAAACTCTGTTTGATCTTGTTGTTGTAAATATGTAAAACCAGCATTCAAGTTTTCAGCAAAGATTATGAACTAACCATTTTCACAATAACATACATGTGGGTGGACCGGTGCTTGGGTGCTGTTCTTACTTGAACAAGCATCCCACTTATGATTAACCTCTATTGCAAGCATCCACAACTACAACAAAAGTATTAAGGTAAACCTAACCATAGCATGAAACATATGGATCGAAATCAGCCCCTTATGAAGCAATGCATAAACTAGGGTTTGAGCTTATGTCACTCTAGCAACCCATCATCTACTTATTACTTCCCAATGCCTTCCTCTAGGCCCAAATAATGGTGAAGTGTTATGTAGTCGACGTTCACATAACACCACTAGAGGCTAAACAACATACATCTCATCAAAATATCAAACGAATACCAAATTCACATGACTACTAATAGCAAGACTTCTCCCTTGTCCTCAGGAACAAATGTAACTACTCACAAAGCATATTCATGTTCATAATCACAGGGGTAATAATATGCATAAAGGATCTGAACATATGATCTTCCACCAATTAAACCAACTAGCATCAACTACAAGGAGTAATTAACACTACTAGCAGCAATCCCGGACTTGGAGACAAGAATTGGATACAAGAGATGAACTAGGGTTTTGAGATGAGATGGTGCTGATGAAGATGTTGATGGAGATTGCCCTCTCCCGATGAGAGGAGAGTTGGTGATGACGATGGCGATGATATCCCCCTCCGGAGGGAAGTTTCCCCGGCAAAACAGCTCTGCTGGAGCCCTAGATTGGTTCCGCCAAGGTTCCGCCTCGTGGCGGTGGAGTTTCGTCCCGAAAGGTTGCTTCTGATTTTTTTCTCGATGAAAGACTTCATATAGCAGAAGATGGTCATCAGAGAGCCACCAGGGGGCCCACGAGGTAGGGGGCGTGCCCTAGGGGGGGGCGCCCCCACCCTTGTGGAAAGGGTGTGGGCCCCCTGGTCTTCATCTTTGGGGAGGATTTTTCATTATTTATTATAAGGTATTCCATGGAGTTTCAGGACTTTTGGAGTTGTGCAGAATAGGTCTATAATATTTGCTCCTTTTCCAGCCCAGAATTCCAGCTGCCGGCATTCTCCCTCCTTATGTAAACCTTGTATAATAAGAGAGAATAGCCATAAGTATTGTGACATAATGTGATATAACAGCCCATAATGCAATAAATATCGATATAAAAGCATGATGCAAAATGGATGTATCAACTCCCCCAAGCTTAGACCTCGCTTGTCCTCAAGTGAAAGCCGATAACAATAAATAAGTCCCCATGTTTAGAGGTAGAGGCGTCGATAAAAATAAAATACGGACATGAGGGCATCATGATTATTCTCATAACAACAACATTGTCATCTGATTACTTATGTTCAAGTGATGATCTATTCACAATGCAAAAGTATGAATCAGAAACCTTATTGAGAACCAACAAACTATAACCTCGGTCATTGAAGCAATTGCAATTTATCATAACATCAGAAAGAGTCTATGTCAGAGCTAAAAAGCAAGTCCACATACTCAACTATCATCTAGTCCTTCATAATTGCTAACACTCGCGCAATACTTGTGGTTACGGAGTTTTAATCGGACACAGAGAAAGATAGGGGCTTATAGTTTCGCCCCACAACCTTTTTACCTCGAGGGTAATGTCAACAATAATAAGTCATGCCCCCTACATCCAATTAGATATATATATATATATATATATATATATATATATATATATCAGGTTCTTTCCAACATGCTGGGCTTGCCAAAGGATAAAATGAAAAAGGGAGAGGTGAAGATCACCATGACACTTGCATAAGGTAGAAGATAATAATAAAAGATAGGCCCTTCACAGAGGGAAGCAGAGGTTTCCATGCGCTTTTATGGTTGGATGCACAAAATCTTAATGCGAAAGAATGTCACTTTATATTGCCCCTTATGATATGAACCTTTATTATGCAGTCTGTCGCTTTTATTACTTCCACATCACAAGATCATATAAAGCTTATTTCCACACTAATCATACATATTTAGAGCAATTTTTATTGCTTTTCACCGATGACAGCTTACTTGAAGGATCTTACTCAATCCATAGGTAGATATGCTGGACTCTCATGGCAAAACTGGTTTAAGGGTATTTGGAAGCACAAGTAGTATCTCTACTTGGTGCTGAGAATTTGGCTAGCATGAGGGGGAAAGGCAAGCTCAACATGTTGGATGATCCATGACAACATACTTTATCTCAGATATAAGAAAACATAACCCATTATGTTGTCTTCCTTGTCCAACATCAACTCTTTAGCATGTCATATTTTGATGAGTGCTCCCAATCATAAAAGATGTCAAGAATAGTATATTTATATGTGAAACCTCTCTTTCCTTATTACTTCCTATTAATTGCAATGATGACCAAAGCTATGTCTGCCAACTCCCAACAACTTTTAATCATCACACTCTTTCTATGTGAAGTCATTACTATCAATAAGATCAATATGAACTTTTATTTCTTCTTATTCTTTTTCTCTTTTCTTTTATTCACCCAAGATCATAGCAAGAAAATCAAGCCCTTGACTCAACACTAATCTTTATTATATATCTCACGGACTCAATTACATAGAGAGATCATAAGGCAAAACTCAAAACTAGATCATGCCATAAACTTTATTCTATTAGATCAAAATACTACTAATAGGACCGAACTAAGGAAAACGGTAAAGATAGGAGTTGTGATTGTGATACAATACCGGGGCACCTCCCCCAAGCTTGGCAGTTGCCAAGGGGAGTGCCCATACCCATGTGATTATATCTCCTTGGTTGGTGAAGATGGAGGTGATGGATAGTCGCACATCGAGCGTAAGAGGTCCTCTAGCTTGCGAATAATGCCCTTGAGTGCAAAGATATGCTCCTTCAACAAAATATTTTCACTTGTGAGATACTTGTTTTGAATACGAGTTAACTCAATCATCTGGAAAGCTTCAATCTCAGTTGGGGTAAGAAGGTTGTGATCAAGTTGAAGGATGTCTTCTGTTGTTGTAGCTTGGTTCTCCGTGGCCTTCTTGATCCTTTCATCCTTATTTATCTCCATGGGTTCTTCCCTCTTCAGCTCTATTTTCATTAGCCAGGCATCTTTGTCACCGTTGTTGGAGGAGGGGGATGACATGATGCCTGGCCTTGGCAACCCTGACAGAGAATAGCCCAAAACAAGAACAGAGGATATTTGTGTGATACGGGAGTCAAAACTTTTGGGAGAATATATAGTGAATTTTTACCGACCAAAATACGTATCGTGCAAGAAAACGAAGTTTGGAAGGCACACGAGGTGCTCACGAGGTAGGGGGCGCGCCCAGGGGGTAGGGCACGCCTCCACCCTCGTGGGGCCCTCGTGTCCTTCCCGGACTGCTACTTAATTTTCTATTTTTCTAAATATTCCAAGAGAAATATTGCCTTAAAAATTGTTTTGGAGTCGGTTTACTTACCGTACCACATACCTATTCCTTTTCGAAGTCTGAAACGTTCTGGAAAGTGTCCCTTATGTATTCCTCCGGGGTTACGGTTTCAATAATATTGGTTTCAATATTTATGGGATTACCTGAGATATAATGTTTAATTCTCTGATCGTTTACCACCTTCGGATTTGTGCCTTCGAAGTTGTTGATTTTTATGGCACCGAAATGATAGACCTCCTCGATAACATAGGGGCCTTCCCATTTAGAGAGAAGTTTCCCTACAAAAAATCTTAAACGAGAGTTGTATAGCAATACATAATCACCTACATTAAACTCACGCTTTTGTATCTTTTTGTCATGCCATCTTTTAACCTTTTCTTTAAACAACTTGGCATTTTCATAAGCTTGGGTTCTCCATTCATCAAGTGAGCTAATATCAAATAACCTCTTTTCACCGGCAAGTTTGAAATCATAGTTGAGCTCTTTAATAGCCCAATATGCCTTATGTTCTAGTTCGAGAGGTAAGTGACATGCTTTTCCATATACCATTTTATACGGAGACATACCCATAGGATTTTTATATGCAGTTCTATAGGCCCATAATGCATCATCAAGTTTCTTGGACCAATTCTTTCTAGACCTATTGACAGTCTTTTGCAAAATTAATTTAAGTTCTCTATTACTCAATTCTACTTGACCACTAGACTGTGGGTTATACGGAGATGCAATTCTATGATTGACGTCATACTTAGCAAGCATTTTACGGAAAGCACCATGAATAAAATGTGAACCACCATCGGTCACTAAATATCTAGGGACTCCAAACCTCAGAAAAATAACTTCTTTAAGCATTTTAATAGAAGTGTTATGATCAACACTACCAGTTGGAATAGCTTCTACCCACTTAGTAACGTAATCAACAGCAACTAAAATATGTGTATATCCATTAGAGGCAGGAAAAGGTCCCATATAATCAAAGCCCCAAACATCAAATGGTTCAATAACAAGTGAATAATTCATAGGCATTTCTTGACGTCTACTGATATTACCAATTCTTTGACATTCATCACAAGATAGGACAAACTTACGGGCATCCTTGAAGAGAGTAGGCCAATAAAAACCGGATTGCAATACCTTATGTGCAGTTATATCTCTCGTGTGGTGTCCTCCATAAGTTTCGGAGTGGCACTTGCGTAGGAACTGTTCCTGTTCATGCTCAGGTAGACAATGTCTAATAACACCATCTACTCCTTCTTTATAAAGATGTGGGTCATCCCAAAAGTAATGTCTCAAATCATAGAAGAACTTTTTATTTTGTTGGTATGTGAAGCTAGGTGGTATAAATTTAGCAACTATGTAACTAGCATAATCAGCATACCAAGGGGTACTACGAGAACTACTTATGACATTTAATTGTTCATCAGGAAAGCTATCATCAATAGGTAGTGGGTCATCAAGAACATTCTCTAACCTAGATAAGTTGTCTGCAACGGGGTTCTCAACTCCTTTTCTATCAACAATATGCAAATCAAATTCTTGTAGCAAGAGAACCCATCTAATAAGTCTAGGTTTAGCATCTTTCTTCTCCATAAGATATTTAATAGCAGCATGATCAGTGTGGATAGTTACTTTAGAATCAACAATATAAGGTCTGAACTTATCACAAGCAAATACACCTGCTAAAAGTTCTTTTTCAGTAGTAGCATAAGTTATTTGAGCATTGTCTAGAGTCTTACTAGCATAATGGATAACATTCAATTTCTTATCAACTCTTTGCCCTAGAACAGCACCTACAGCATAATCACTAGCATCACACATAATTTCAAAGGGTAAATTCCAGTCAGGTGGCTGAACAATAGGTGCAGAGACTAATGCTTTCTTAAGTATTTCAAATGCTTCTACACAATCCTCATCAAAGACAAATGGTATATATTTTTGTAATAAATTAGTCAGAGGCCGAGAAATTTTTGAGAAGTCCTTAATGAACCTCCTATAAAATCCGACGTGACCGAGGGAACTTCTTATACCTTTGATGTCCTTGGGACATGGCATCTTTTCAATAGCATCAACCTTGGCTTTATCAACTTCAATACCTCTTTCAGAAACTTTATGCCCCAAGACAATACCTTCATTAACCATAAAGTGGCACTTTTCCCAATTCAAGACAAGATTAGATTCTTCACATCTCTGCAAAACTTGATCAAGATTGCTCAATCAATCATCAAAAGAAGACCCATAGACAGAAAAATCGTCCATGAAAACCTCACAAATCTTTTCACAAAAGTCAGAGAATATAGCCATCATGCATCTTTGAAAGGTAGCAGGTGCATTACATAAACCAAAAGGCATACGTCTATAAGCAAAAGTACCAAAAGGGCATGTAAAAGTAGTCTTTGATTGATCTTTAGCTGACACAGGTATTTGAGAGAAACCAGAATAACCATCTAGAAAGCAGTAATGTATATGTTTGCATAATCTTTCCAGCATTTGATCGATAAAAGGTAAGGGGTAATGATCTTTCTTAGTAGCCTTATTTAATTTGCGGAAATCAATTACCATCCTATAACCTGTAATAATTCTTTGTGGAATCAATTCATCTTTATCATTAGGAACAACAGTAATACCTCCCTTCTTAGGGACACAATGAACATGACTTACCCACTAACTATCAGCAACGGGATAAATTATACCTGCCTCCAGAAGCTTTAGTATTTCTTTTCTTACCACTTCTTTCATTTTAGGATTCAGACGTCGTTGAGGATCACGAACTGGTTTGGCATCTGCTTCCAAATTTATTTTATGTTGACATAGAGTGGGACTAATGCCCTTAAGATCATCAAGAGTATATCCAATAGCAGCGCGGTGCTTCTTCAGAGTTTTCAATAATCTTTCTTCTTCATGCTCTGAAATGGTAGCACTAATAATAACAGGATATATCTTCTTTTCATCAAGATAATCATATTTAAGATTATCAGGCAACGGTTTAAGCTCAAACACGGGATCACCCTTAGGTAGAGGGGGATCCCCTAGGATTTAATAGGCAAATTGTGTTTCAGAATAGGTTCCTGTTTAAAGAATACTTCATCTATTTCCCTTCTTTTATTCATAAACATATCGTTCTCATGGTCTAGCAAATATTGTTCTAAAGGATCGCTAGGAGGTACGGCAATAGAAGCAAGACCAATAATTTCATCCTTACTAGGAAATTCTTCTTCACGGTGTTGTTTATTAAATTTAGAGAAATTAAACTCATGAGTCATATCATCTAAGCCGACAGTAACAACATCCCTTGTGCGATCTATGCTAGCATTAACAGTATTCAAGAAGGGTCTATCAAATATAATGGGACAAAAGCTATCTTGTGGGGAACTAAGAACAAGAAAATCAGCAGGATATTTAGTTTTTTCGCACAAGACTTCAACATCTCTAACAATTCCCACAGCTGAAATAGTATCTCTATTAGCAAGTTCAATTATGACATCAATATCTTCTAACTCAGCAGGTGCAATTTCATGCTTGATTTCTTTATACAAGTCATAAGGTATAACACTAGCACTAGCACCCATATCACATAAGCCATGATAACAATGATATCATATTTTAACAAAAATAACAGGCACGCCTACCACAGGTCTATTTTTATCTTTAGCACAAGGTTTAGCAATTCTAGCAGTTTCACCGCAGAACTGAATAACATGCTCATCAATATTATCAGACAAGAGATCTTTAACAATAGCAATATTAAGTTCTACTTTAACTTGCTCAGGAGGTGTATATGTTTTAATATTGCTTTCACGAACCATAGTTGAAGCTTTAGCATGATCCTTTATCCTAACAGGGAAAGGTGGTTTCTCAATATATCAAGTAGGAACAATAGGATCATTATAAGTGACAGTCTTTTCTTCAACTTTAATTGGTGCAACTACTTTTACTTCTATGGGAGGATGATATTTAAACCACTTCTCCTTAGGGAGATCAACATAAGTAGCAAAAGATTCATAGAAAGAAGCTACTATCTCAGAATCAAGTCCATATTTAGTGCTAAACTTACGGAAAATATCGGTATCCATAAAAGATTTAACACAATCAAACTTAGGTGTCATACCTAACTCCTTACCTTTGTCGAGATCCCAATCTTCAGAGTTGCATTTAATTCTATCCAATAAATCCCATCTAAATCCAGTAGTCTTCATCATAAAAGAGCCAGCACAAGAAGTATCGAGCATGGTGCGATTATTTTCAGAAAGTCGAGCATAATTTTTTTGAAGAATTGTTTCTCTTGGGAGCTCATGATTGGGGCATGAATATAACATTGATTTAAGCCTCCCCAAGCTTGAGCGATGCTTTCTCCTTCGCGAGGCCAAAAATTATCTATCTATCTATCTATCTATACCTATACTAATCCTAGACTTCCTAGAAATTCCCACGTTAATTATTACGGTGTAGATTGATTCACAAATTCCTTCATAGTCACATTTCTCCTAATCTCTGAGATATTTTTTTTGCTAGCTCAATCTCTCACGTTTCTCTCCTTTCTTCTCACGCACCTCTTTCTCTCATGTGTTCCGTTCAAACTCTTAGGTTTGTCTCTCTTATCTCTGTCTATCTACCATTAATTAATCACAGGAAAAAAACATATCCATCTCTCCTGCTTCTCTCTTTACTTCTCACGCACCTCTCTCTCTCATCTGTCCCGTTCAAACTCTCAGCTATGTCTTTCTTCTATCTATTTACATTACTAATTAATCACAAAAAAATATCGTCAAGATTAATTAGAAAAGGCCAGGTTAGCTTTACTTCAGCCATGGATCCCATGTGCTAAAGGTGTTCATTCAATCAAAAAATCGTTTTCTTACACTATTTATTCTTGATTTTGTTTCTTCCCCATTTGAAGTTGAATCCATCACATCTTTTCCTTTGGATCCTGATTCAATGCTTTCAGCAAGGTAATAAATCGCGGTCGAAACACAAACCTCTCATCAAATCGCGGCAATTTGATCTATTCAGGAAATCGCGGGCAATCGCGCCGAGATTGCGGAAGATCGTGAGTTTCCTTCCTTAACGATCGTGGGAGATTTTCCTGCCGCTAATTCGTTGCGCACGATTTTTTCCCTTGGTTTTTAATGCTTTTCATGGATTCAATCTCGAAACTGTCCCCAAGCAATTTTACTTGGTTGGATTTCTATCGCTTATTTCTTTTCCTCTTACACGACTGCTATGGTGTTTTATTGCAGATGTGTGATACAAGTTGAACAAGGAAGGTGCGAGGTGATACAAGTTAAAGATTAGCGTGGCCTGGAAGGCGACAACCACAGCTAGAGACGCCCGCCATTCACATGATTTGTAATCAGCAACAGCTTGACTTTGGCGTCAAGGATATAATAAGGACAAAATCGTTCCCCATCTGCATGAGTTACTCCTCGCATCCCAATTGAATAAACGTTTGTTTGAGATAATATTCAGAGAAAATAGTATGCAGGTTGAGTTGTTTCTTTTCAGATGATTGTGGAGATTTATAGTTCATAAAGGATAAAAGCTAACAAAATAACCTTCAAACCAATGCTCAAGTTCCAGAATTTAGGATATGGTGTATTACATGGTATACATACTCTCTAACTAACAGTCATCAGTCGGTATTTTTTTCCAAATATTTGTTCTACATGCCAATGCGTATTCTTATTGCTGCCAATGAATTGCATAGATTGTTTTATGCTCATTAAGTAAAAGTAGCTATTGTGTTGTGTGCCGATCAGTTTGTTTATTGCTGCAAACCAAATTGACCCTCATCTCTCTCTCTCTCTAAAGAATTAGTGGCTATACATGGCTCTTCATATGACTTCTGCACGTTCAGATCTTTATGTATGTTTATTCTTGCATTATGTACTTGATCTAGCAAGTTTTGATTACAATTTTTTTAATATCTTGCCCACTGTAGTTGATTGAACTCGGACACTGGCTATTTTGAAGGAATGGTCAAGAGCGACGCACAGCAAGATCAGTTTGTTTTTCTACTATTATACTTGGATTGGATCTGATTACTGTTGCTCACGTTCTTAAATAGTAAGAGCTCTGGTTTATTACTTATTAACACCACTTTTTATTCATGAGATATAGTTGTCATAGCAACTTACATCGGACTTGCTGAAGAAGCGTAGACAACTCATGGGATTTCAAAGATTCAAGATTATTGTGATTCGAATTGAGTGATATATTGAAAGAAACTAAATGGCTACAAGTACCATGGTTGCTAATAGTTACGAGTCTTGGAATATACAGGGATCAAAACATTAATGTGAGAAGGTCAAAAAATTGACGAGGATTCTTTGGACAGTGTAGTCATAGTAACATTAACAGCTGTCAGAAATTTGAAAGTTGTGGATTTATATTAATAGGATGTAAGTATTGTTATGTTCATGTCGATTTGAAAATCATCAGGTAACCCAATACCTTTACATGCAAAATTTTGCTGAAACATAAATAGATTTGCGAACAGAGAAATGAGATCGAAGTAAAGATTTCATAGAACCCATTGATTGCGATGAGGTGTGGATTGGCGTTGTGCTGAGCAGAACTCTGTGATTGTAGCAATAAATTTCTATACGCAACGAGGTCTGAGCAGAAATCCATGATTGCAGATGTCATCTTAGCTTATTATTTTCTTTGAAATTTTTGTATTGTGCTTCCATTTTATTTTGTCTTGGTACACAAATATAGATACGATTTAATAAATTGATAGAAAATTCATACGCAATGGTACATAATTTCTGTTTCTAGATGCTCTATGTTAGGACCTCCTAATTTTGAAGTTGTTGAAATGAAGCCGACAAAGCAATGTTGATTAGCAGAGCAATGTTAGTACAGAATTTCTTCTTGAAAATAACCAGTATTAGTCCTGAAGTTTGTAGATTATTATTTATTATGTTTGCAGGTTAAATATCACGAGTCATCCCGGGCAAAAATCTAACAACTTATCAACTTTTTTATGATACTATCCTAACTATCATGAAAAATCACTTCACAATGATAGATATTCTCATTCCGGTGAGCTATATACAAACAGGTACATGTCAATGTCCGTGGGTAGGAATGAGAAGCTCACTCACTGCCAAACGAACTGTCTCTCATGGCATAGTCTCTTATGTGTGGACAAGCTATGGTCTCCGATGCTAAGCTAGAATATTCTAACCTGTACGATCAAGTTTTCTCATATTATTATATGGTGTAGTAATAAATTTCTCCTTGTGGTTTCTATTTTCTGACATATAGCAAGTTTTTATGATAAATTTAATATATTTACTAATCCATTGTGTAAATCAATTGGTGTTGTACTATTATATTCGAAAATACTTTCTTTCAAAGAGCACCCTTTCAAATTTTGTTCCAATAATAAATGTGTGTGAAGATCTTTATCTATTTTTTTCATGATGAGTGCTTTTCAAAGTGATCGGATTGAATATAGACAGTCTGGTTATAATGTGTGCTATAGTTGCCATGGTACTTCTTGCATGAACTAATGCCTGTATTTTTTCCTGCAGGCCTCTGCTTGAATGCTATTTCAGATGGTAAAGAAATTAGTGAAGAAAGATTCTTATGACTGGAATCACCTGGTAAATTTCCTTACCAAGGCGATTCTCCTGTTTTGCACTGAAATTTCAGGTGTTATGTAAACTTTAAAGATAACAGTGATGAAAGTGCCATTGTATGGCTTAGAATTTTTGTTATACCTGATATTAAATTACAAATTTCATTAATTAAGTCGTATTTTTGTTGGACATTTAATATGTCAACTAAGAGGAGTTTGCCAAGCTTTATCTTTCCAAATCCAGTGAATGATGTAACTATTTTATGTAATCAAGAAAGCTTCCCATGATGACTTCCCCAAAATAAGTATGCAGGGCACCGAGAAAAGTGTAATCGAGCTCCGGTATTAGGAGTGGGATAAAAGTAAGATAATGTATGAATAGCTAAAATAAACTACATGTAGTTTCTACGACTTTCCATGTTCACAGTCTCTTCCAGATTTTCAGTCATATAAAAACAAGAATAAGATATGAAAAATAACACAAGCTGCGCCAAAAATAAGATGTCATAAAATCTTTTTAAGGTCATGAAAGTGACTACATTCGGCTTACATCACTTTATATAAAAGTTAAAAGTTTACATTACTTTAGCGTCCTTTCTTCTTATAGATTTATGCTTTACTAACAATTTTACTAGGGTAATGTTTTCCAGCAAAGGTTCCCTGGGAAGTGTGGCAATTGTGATTGTTTTGGTGGCAACTTTAGGCTTGCGAGGACGGACAAAGATAGCAATTTGAGTTTTGAAGCACAACACTTTTTGGCGGAAAACACAAATATAATGTAGTGTAGTTGTCATGCTCGCGACAACTAAAATTACCATCAAAACATTCATAATTGTCAACTTTACCTTGGTAACGTTCGCAGGCTATTGGGGTCCTTTTACTAAGCCAAACATTTTTTATAACAACTTTGACTTATTTTCCTACCTAATCTAAACAAGCTAGGTAAGACACTGTAGAGTTTAAACTTTAAGAAGCCGAGGAAGAGTCTAATTGTTCATGAATATTTTATCACATACTACAGGAACATAACATTTAATTCTATTATGGGAACAGATAAAAATGCATTTTTATGTCATGTGTTTTCTTCCACGACTATACTCTGTGACTTGGTGTAGCTCTGAATTTGGAACCATTTTCATAGCACTTAGGATGTCAAAATTGCATTCTTTTCAACAAACCGAACTTTACATGTTTACAATATGAATCCTTCAAAAGTCTTATATTATATTTTCTACCTCTAAACATTGTGTATTTAAGAAATAATGTTGTTAATATATTCATTTATCCTTTTTAGAAAATACTAGCGCCCGCGCGGAAGCACAGGTTGACGACTAGAATTCATCTAACCATTCCATTCAACTTGAATTTATACAACATTTTCGAGGTCATAGTAAGGACAGTATGGTTATCGATTATATCCTCGGTTAAACACTAAGCAAAATTTCCCTAAATGTGAATCTGATTTTATTACCCCTGGATTCTTTAACCCAAAAAGTTAGTGCTAACCACTACTAGAGGTTTTGCAAAATATATTTTTTCTTTCACACATGGAAGTGTAACTAACCATGTTGCAACTATGTTGTAGAAATTTACCTTAATTTAGATGCATATATATTTCTTATCAATCCTAAATAGGATTCTGGTATAGGAATTCATCACCATTCACAAAAGGTACATCCACATACGTGGACATGCACACCAACGTAGGTTTAACCCATTTAAGTTAGCATATGGATTGGGATACAGATGGCATTTCTTCAAGCTTTTTTATATGAAGGTAAACACTTGCATGTTTTTTGCGGAAAAAAACACTTAGATGTTCTCAGTAGTATTTTAAAAAAACTAAAGTTATAAAGTTAGCTTACAAGTTTACAATCTCATATGAACAATTCATGAATAGAAAATTGAAGGCAACCAAAGATATTGATACATGACCAAATAATAATGTTATGTAGAATCGGACTAGCCCGTGCAAATGCACGGGTTGACGACTAGTATATATAATTACGGTCACGATGAACAAGATGCATAGGGTAATACTTTTGATGAAATTCCAATTTCAATCTTCTATAATTCCATGATCTCGTATCATCACATAGCCTATACCATGTCAATGCGTCTCCCTTCAAAGATAAAGGGAAGACCTTCTTTTTAGCAACATCATCGGGTATACCTGCAAGCTTAAATAATCCACAAACTTCATCCACATATATTAGGTGTTCATCAGGATGCTCTGTTCCATCTCCTGTAAAAGGATTAGCTAGCAGTTTTTCTATCATACCCGAAGGATGCTCATAAGGAATTTCATTTTCAATAGGTTCAGTAGGTTGAGGAGAAACTCTTTGCTCTACTGGTCGGGGTGAAGATACCCCGAACAAGCCCCTCGGAGGATTACTTTCCATAGTAACAAATGACAGTAAATTTCAGCACACTTATATAAATTTTTCCTTACCAAATTCCACCTACCAAAGGCGCTTCACTCCCCGGCAACGGCGCCAGAAAAGAGTCTTGATGGCCCACAAGTATAGGGGATCTATCATAGTCCTTTCGATAAGTAAGAGTGTCGAACCCAACGAGGAGCAGAAGGAAATGATAAGCGGTTTTCAGCAAGGTATTCTCTGCAAGTACTGAAATAAGTGGTAACAGATAGTTTTGTGATAAGATAATTTGTAACGAGCAACAAGTAACAAAAGTAAATAAAGTGCAGAAAAGTGGCTCAATCCTTTTTGTAGCAAAGGACAAGCCTGGACAAACTCTTATATAAGGAAAAGCGCTCCCGACGACACATGGGAATATCGTCAAGCTAGTTTTCATCACATTCATACGATTCGCGTTCGGTACTTTAATAATTTGACATGTGGGTGGACCGGTGCTTGGGTGCTGTTCTTACTTGAACAAGCATCCCACTTATGATTAACCTCTATTGCAAGCATCCGCAACTACAACAAAAGTATTAAGGTAAACCTAACCATAGCATGAAACATATGGATCCAAATCAGCCCCTTACGAAGCAACGCATAAACTAGGGTTTAAGATTCTATCACTCTAGCAACCCATCATCTACTTATTACTTCCCAATGTCTTCCTCTAGGCCCAAATAATGGTGAAGTGTTATGTAGTCGACGTTCACATAACACCACTAGAGGCTAGACAACATACATCTCATCAAAATATCGAACGAATACCAAATTCACATGACTACCAATAGCAAGACTTCTCCCTTGTCCTCAGGAACAAACGTAACTACTCACAAAGCATATTCATGTTCATAATTAGAGGGGTAATAATATGCATAAAGGATCTGAACATATGATCTTCCACCAATTAAACCAACTAGCATCAACTACAGGGAGTAATTAACAATACTAGCAACCTACTAGCAGCAATCCCGGACTTGGAGAGAAGAATTGGATACAAGAGATGAACTAGGGTTTTGAGATGAGATGGTGCTGATGAAGATGTTGATGGAGATTGCCCTCTCCCGATGAGAGGAGCGTTGGTGATGACGATGGCGATGATTTCCCCCTCCGGGAGGGAAGTTTCCCCGTCAGAACAGCTCTGCTGGAGCCCTAGATTGGTTCCGCCAAGGTTCCGCCTCGTGGCGGCGGAGTTTCGTCCCGAAAGGTTGCTTCGGATTTTTTTCTCGACGAAAAACTTCATATAGCAGAAGATGGTCATCAGAGAGCCACCAGGGGGCCCACGAGGTAGGGGGCGCGCCCTAGGGGGGGCCACCCTCGTGGAAATGGTGTGGGCCCCCTGGTCTTCATCTTTGGCGAGGATTTTTCATTATTTATTATAAGGTATTCCGTGGAGTTTCAGGACTTTTGGAGTTGTGCAGAATAGGTCTCTAATATTTGCTCCTTTTCTAGCCCAGAATTCCAGCTGCCGGCATTCTCCCTCCTTATGTAAACCTTGTAAAATAAGAGAAATAGCCATAAGTATTGTGACATAATGTGAAATAACAGCCCATAATGCAATAAATATCGATATAAAAGCATGATGCAAAATGGACGTATCACTCTCCAACTGGTGCTCTTTAATAAGAGGATGGTGACTCAACATAAAAGTAAATAGATAGGCCCTTCCCAGAGGGAAGCAGGGATTTGTAGAGGTGCCAGAGCTCGATTTTTTAAATAGAGATAAATAATATTTTGAGTGGTATACTTTCATTGTCAACATAACAACTGAGAGATCTCGATATCTTCCATGCTACACACATTATAGGCGGTTCCCAAATAGAACGGTAAAGTTTATACTCCCCCGCCACCGACAAACATCAATCCATGGCTTGTCTGAAACAACGGGTGCCTCCAACTAACAACAATCATGGGGGAGTTTTGTTTGCAATTATTTTAATTTAAGCATGGGACTGTGCATCCCGGTTACCAGCCATTTTCTCGTGAATGAGGAACGGAGTCCACTCCTCTTGAGAATAACCCGTCTAGCATGGAAGATATAGACAACCCTAGTTGATACATGAGCTATTCGAGCATACAAAACAGAATTTCATTTGAAGGTTTAGAGTTTGGCACATACAAATTTACTTAGAACGGTAGGTAGATACCGCATATAGGAAGGTATGGTCGACTCATATGGAAAAACTTTTGGGGTTTATGGAAGTGGATGCACAAGCAGTATTTCCGCTTAGTACAAGTGAAGGCTAGAAAGAGACTGGGAAGCGACCAGCTAGAGAGGGACAACAGTCATGAACATGCATTAAAATTAATCAACATTGAGGCAAGCATGAGTAGGATATAATTCACCATGAACATAAATATCGTGGAGGCTATGTTGATTTTGTTTCAACTACATGCGTGAACATGTGCCAAGTCAAGCCACTCGAATCGTTCAAAGGAGGATACCACCCTATCATACCACATCACAACCATTTTAATAGCATGTTGGCATGCAAGGTAAACCATTATAAACTCCTAGCAAATTAAGCATGGCATGAACAACTATAATCTCTAATTGTCATTGCAAACATGTTTCATTCATAATAGGCTGAATCAGGAACGATGAACTAATCATATTTACAAAAACAAGATAGGTCGAGTTCATACCAGCTTCTCTCATCTCAATCAGTCCATCATATATCGTCATTACCGCCTTTCACTTGCACGACCAAACGGTATGGATAATAATAATAGTGCACGTGTATTGGACTAAGCTGGAATCTGCAAGCATTCAATACAAGGGAGAAGACAAGGTAATATGGGCTCTTTGTTAGATCAACAATAATGCATATGAAAGCCACTCAACATTTTCATCATGGTCCTCTCCTCTCGACCCCAAAGAAAAGAAAAGAAACAAAACTATTTACACGGGAAAGCTCCCAACAAGCAAAAGAAGAACGAGAAATCTTTTTGGGTTTTCTTTTAATTACTACTACTACAAGCATGTAAAGTAAACTAGCTAAAAGCTACAACTAATATATTAAGGTTTTCAAACACACAAGAAGAAGGCTTAAAAAGAAAATAAACTAGCATGGATAGTACAATGAAAAAGTATGAGCACTGACAACTGGCATGAGTGTGTGAACATGAATGTAATGGTGGTGAGAAATACGTACTCCCCCAAGCTTAGGCTTTTGGCCTAAGTTGGTCTATAGCCATGGCTCAAAGGTGCCCTCTCTGGTGTACGGAGGAGTGTCCTCCGGATCCCACTGATAAACAGACTGACGGTAGGGATCAAGTGGTGGCTCCGGCTCAGGCTCTGGGGCTGATGTCAGGCTCTAGTATGCATCAACGGCCTCCGACAACACGAGGTACGTGCCTGAAAATATGTTAAACAAAGAGGGAGCAGGCAAGGTAATAATCTCATAGTAGTTTTTATCAAATATCAATCTATATTTAAGCATCTTCTTCTTATCCTTAACAATGAAATCATGTGCTACCATACTCTTATAATCTAGAAAAATAGGAGGCAACAAGTTTTCCTCTTTCTCATAATGCCTAATAGGTAACTTAAAGTGTGCAGCAAGGCGCGAAGCAAAGATGCCTCCAAAGATGGGACCTTTTGTGCGGTTCAGATTTAACCGCTTAGCAACAATAGTGCCTAAACTAAAAGTGGTATCACGAAACAAAGCATGGCGCAAAATAACAATATCAGGAGCACTGAGATTTCCACTGTTCCCGCGACCAATTAAGCATCTACTAGCAAATATTGCAAAGTAACGTAGAACAGGAAAATGTATGCTAGTAATTCTTGCATCGGAAACTTTCCTCGTTTCCCCTACAACAATAATATCAATAAATCCCTCCACATCATTACGATGTGGTTCCTCTATGCCGCCCGCAAAGGGTATCTTACAGACCCTACAAAACTCATATAGTGAAATCTCCTTAACCTCATCATATAAATGAAATTCCATTGAAGGTGGTGATTTCTTAGCATGAAAGTAAACATTTTGCACGAAAATATTAGTGAGGAGGAGATACTGTTCGCGCTGGTCGCGGAGGAAGTAGACGAGGCCTGCATTCTCGGCCAAATAATAAAAGTCTTCATAAATCCCGGCTTCTCTCGAGAACTCATCACAAGGTCATTCACACGGCCGAACCTCCGCAGTGCGAGGGAGATTATATTTGGGCATCTTATTCTCTTCACTTTGCTCATCCTTCGAGCTTCGGCTTGAAGAGCCCCTCAACAATCTCTTCATCATTTTCTTTTTCTGAAAAATTTCTGAAATTTTTAGTGACTCAAAATAAAAGTGAATCAAACTCAACAAGATTGATAGCAACTACTCCTACAAGTGCCTAGAGGCCATATCATGCATTAAAACTACTTTTGACCACATAAATTTGACATGCAAGCTCAAGAGCAGGGTCACCTAAGTAGCAAAAATTTGCAATAAATAAAGCACTAGAATAAAAACTAATTGGACCATTGGAGGAGTCACATACCGAAGAACAATCCCCCAAAGCAGTTTTGTGAATGGAGCTTTGAGCAAGGAGATCGAAAATGGTAGCAAGATGAGCTAGAACACTGGTTTGAGCTGGTGGAGGATTTTTTTCTGGAGGAAGACGAAGTGTGTGGGTGCTGGAATAAGTGGAGGGGGCACACGTGGGGTCCATGAGGCAGGAGGGCGCGCCCTGGGCCCTCGTGGCCAGGTGGTGGGTCCCCCTGGTGTGTTCTCGGTGCCAATAATTCTTAAATATTCTAGAAAAATCATATAAATTTTTTAGGACATTTGGAGAAGTTTTATTTTCGGGGTATTTTTTATTGCAAGGATAATTCAGAAAACAGACAAAATACTATTTTTTTTCTTTATTTAATCTAAATAACAGAAAGTAAAAGGAGGGTACAGAGAGTTGTGCTTTCTAACTTCATCCATCTCATGCTCATCAAAAGGAATCCACTAACAAGGTTGATCAGGTCTTGTTAACAAATTCTTTCCGAATAACATGAAATGGAGAATTTTCGAATAACACTAAGTTACCTCAACGGGGATATAGATGTCCCCAACAATAAGAATATCATATTTCTTCTTGACAGTAGGAAGAGGAAATTCAAAACCTCCAATAGTAATTGTTGAACTTTTTCCAATAGAATTTATACTGTGGACTTGGGGTTGTTTCCTCGAAAAATGTATCGTATGCTCATTACCATTAACATGAAAAGTGACATTTCCTTTGTTGCAATCAATAACATCCCCTGCAGTATACAAAAAGGGTCTACCAAGAATAATAGACATATTATCGTCCTCAGGAATATCAAGAATAACAAAGTCCGTTAAAATAGTAACATTTGCAACCACAACAGGCACATCCTCACAAATACTGACATGTATAGCAGTTGATTTATCATCCATTTGCAAAGATATTTCAGTAGGTGTCAACTTATTTAAATCAAGTCTATGATATAAAGAGAGAGGCATAACACTAACATCGGCTCCAAGATCACATAAAGCAGTTTTAACATAGTTTCTTTTAATGGAGCATGGTATAGTTGGTACTCCTGGATCTCCTAGTTTCTTAGGTATTCCACCTTTAAAAGTATAATTAGCAAGCATGGTGGAAATTTCAGCTTCCGATATCTTTCTTTTATTTGTAACAATATCTTTCATGTACTTAGCATAAGGATTCATTTTAAGCATATCAGTCAATCGCATACGCAAAAAGATAGGTCTAATCATTTCAGTAAAGCGCTCAAAATCCTCATCATCCTTTTTCTTGGATGGTTTCACTACAGGAATCAGCTACTTTGTTGTCTGCCAAGGTGGACGGCAAAGGCATGGAAGGCGAACGGCAAAGGTCTTTGCCGTCTGTCGTGGACGGCAAACGGCTCCAGCAAAGAAAGGATCGGCAAAGACCTTCTTTGTCATCTGCTTCCTGACGCGGACGACAAAGGAACCTTTGCGATCAGCGGCGGACGACAAAGAAAGTAGACGGCAATAAACTTGTTGTTAGTCCGTTAGGTGGCTAACGGCAGCCTTTGTCGTCCGCCGCTGACGGCAAAATTTGTCCAGCCTTTGCCGTCCACCGAATGATGTCAGCTGGACGTCACTACACGGCAGGTCTTTGCCATCCGCGGCTGTAGGCAAAGCCTTTGCCGTCCGCCGCTGTAGGCAAACTGGCCAAATGGGTCAGTTCCCAGGAGGCACAGGTGGCCACCGCGTGGCTGCTTTGCCGTCCGCGGCTGTCGGCAAAGGTGGCTTTGCCATCAGTGGCAGACGGCAAAGAGCCTGCATTGCCTCTTTTTTCTGTTTTTTCTTATACTCAACCATTCACAACAAAATAGATGATACATATATATTTTCACATGGCAAGTTCACGGCAAACATATGAGATATCCAACACATATAATTTCATCATAAATGTATAGTTCCATCAACCATACATAGCAAGTTCCACATACATCCATCCAACCATACATATTACAATAGTGTCATCAAAGCATACATGCATAGTTCATCGATACAAAAGAAACATAGTTCATCCAAACAAGCACTCCATGTATGCAAGCTTCCATGAAGCGAATGAATTCTGCAAAATGGGAAATAAGAAAGTTAGAAGAAGAAGATTAGAAGAAGAAGAAGAAAAAGAAGATTAGAAGAAGAAGATGATGATGATGATGATGAAGAAGAAGAAAATGAAGAAGAAGAAGAAGAATATATGACATTTATGAGCTAATTTAGGTGAAATTGATTGTTTGTGAGCTAATATAGGTGAAATGGATCGTTTATGAGCCAACGTAGATGAAATGGATCGCTTATGACCTAACTTAGGTAAAATGCATCATTTTAGAGCTAACCTAGGTAAGATGGATCATTTTGGAGCTAACCTAGGTAAGATGGGTCATTTTAGAGCTAACTTGGGTTAAATGGATCATTTATGAGCTAAGTAAGGTAAAATGGGTCATTTTAGAGCTAACTTAGGTACAATGGATCGTTTATGAGCTAACTAAGGTAAAATGGATCATTTTAGAACTAACTTAGGTAAAATGGATCATTTATGAGCTAACTAAGGTAAAATGGATTATTTTGGAACTAACTTAGGTAAAATGGATCGTTTATGAGCTAACTTAGGTGAAATGGATCATATATGAGCTAATTAAGTTGAAATGGGTCGTTTATGAGCTAACTAAGGTGAAATGGATCATTTATGAGCTAACTTAGGTGAAATGGATCGTTTATGAGCTAACTTAGTTGAAATGGATCATTTATGAGCTAACTTAGTTGAAATGGATCGTTTATGAGCTAACTAAGGTGAAATGGATCGTTTATGAGCCAACTAAGGTGAAATTGATCGTTTATGAGCTACCTAAGGTGAAATGGATCGTTTTTGAGCAAACTTAGGTGAAATGGATCATTTATGAGCTAACTTAGTTGAAATGGATCGTTTATGAGCTAACTTGGGTGAAATGGATTATTTAAGAGCTAATTTAGGTGAAATGGATCGTTTTTTAGCTAACCTAGGTGTGATGGGTCATGTTGGAGCTAACCTAGGTAAGATGGGTCATTTTGGAGCTAACCTAGGTGAAATGGGTCATTTTAAAGCTAACGTAGGTAAAATGGATCATTCAGGAGCTAATCTAGGTAAAATGGGTCATTTTAGAGCTAACTTGGATAAAATGGATCATTTATAAGCTAACTAAGGTAAAATGAGTCATTTTAGAGCTAACTTAGGTAAAATGGATCGTTTATGAGCTAACTAAGCTAATTATGCAATTTTTGACATAAGTAAGCTAAGTACAGATCGTTTTAGAGCTGACTTAGGTAAAATGGATGGTTTTGGAGGTCAGTAAGCTTATTAAGTCATTTTGGAGGAAAAGAAGCTAACTCTAGTTCATTATGGTAAGCATATTGGAGGAAATAAAGCTAAATCTAGGTCTTTATGCATTTTTTAAGCAAAACACTAGAGAAACTTACCGTGATCATGGAGGTGTAGGAGCGGGCTGGCTCGTGCCGGTAGCTGGAGAAGGATCATGCGATGCTTGTTTGGAGTTACGCTGCACCAAAGATCATTTCCAATGTCTCGTTAGCATGATTACACTCAAATGTTAAGACTAGCAAGTAATGTCCATTCAAATTAAACTCACCATGGTCCTAGGAGCAATCACTGGCATCAGCGGAGCGGTCTAACCGGACTTCTCGCACACAGACTGCACATTTGGTTTTGACAACTCAGTCATGCTAGTTAGTAATGAGACAAACACTACATGAATGTTTTGGCTAATCTGCAGAAGAAACTTACCACAAGGAGCTCGTACATGGCCCTTGCTTGCATGTCATTCTGTGCCCTCTCCTCCTCCAACATCTTTGTCGTCCTCTCCTCCAACTCCCGCTACCTCTCCGCCGCCTGCGCCAGAAGTTTCTCCATTCTATCTCTCTCACTCTATATAGAAGCCTGCAACACCACTCACATGACCATTTGTAATCATTGATGGAAGCACACACAATGTAATGGAGAAAGATAGCTGAGTACGTATAACTAACCTTGATGGCGAGTTGGACTGGCCGTTCACGAGGCCTTATCTCAGGAGCGGAGCTCGACTGGCGTGCCTTGATCTCCGGGAGAGTGCTAGGACAATGGATAAGTCCATCTCCCATGGCTATGGAGCCATGGGACCTCCCGCCACCAGATATCATCAGCAACTCTGTATCAATGGGACCCTGGCTCGGGTTAAAGTCCTCCCCTTTCCTCGCCTTCCCCTCATCTCTATATTTCATGAGCTTGTCATGGGAGGAGATGTTGGTGAAGTTCTTTGGATCATTGAGGTCAGACGCAAAGAATGCCTTGACTTTCTTGTAAGAGCCAGTGTGGGCCATGGCATACAGGTCGTACACCTCTGGCACCTTATCCGCCTTATTGCAGCGTGCCTGAAAGAGAGAAACAAAGTAAATTAGTAATTAAAGGGCTAAAGCTAGCATGATGAATGAATTGCATGAATCATGAAGCAAACCACATACCCAGTTCCGCCCGAACTGATATAAGTTGGAGCTGCCTTGATGGTGTGGCACACCTTCCATTTGGGCACGTTTGTCCTTGGCCTTGTTGTGGAGGGCTAGCCATTCTTTTGAGCACCACTCATTGACCAACACCTCCCAACAATCCATCTGATCCGCACACCATCTCGGAGGGGCCTAAGTTAGCAAATAGAAACTTGAGCACTACGGCTATGAACTACTAAATGAAGGAAGTAAGTACAAGGCCTTAAGAATTACCTTCATGTACTCCTCCTTACTCAAGAACTTATCGCGGCACGCCCGCTTGGTCTTCTTGATACCACGCAAGGCGTAGTAGTCACGAACAGACTGCACCCAAGCCTCGTGCCGTAAGTTCTGTAGTAGGCGCTTGCAGACGTTATCGATAACATTTGTCGCTTCCTCCTCGTATCCCTCCTCACACCTGTAGAATGTCTGCAATCAAATGAGACAATATTGATTAGTACAATTAATATCTAGCTAGTTGAAGATTTTTAATTGTGTAAAGCAGAAATTACCCAGAACTTTCTGATCACCATGTCTGCCCTCGTCTTGCACAAGACACCGTCGATAATCTCACCCGGCGGGGCCGAGGCAGCCAAGTAGTGCTCCCAACTCAATCCAAGCTCTGGAAGCCGACCCTCACCAGGCAACATGACAAACCCCGGGAAGTTTTGCTGACAAAGAACTCCAAGGACGGAGTTGGGCCGGCGGACACTATGATGGTGGTCCCAACCCCTACAGCATGACAAGGCCAACGCATTAGTTATTTGAAGAAACATGAATGCAGAAGGTACAAAAAGATTAAATGCACTTACCTCTCCCCATCAGGGAAAATCAACCACCTCTGCTCGCGGGTCGCCGGCACGGACAGGAGCCGTGTACAACCACGCTGGTAGATGGTGCCCCCTCCTCCTCAATATCAGTCGGCTCCCCGCCATCATCAGCATGGCCACTCGGCTCCTCAGGCTGATCCGGCCAGGTACCCCATCCAGACGTGTGCTCCTCCGGGGTCTCGTGGGCCGAACTCTCGTAGGCCGAAGGCCCGTCGACCCGAGGCTCGTGGGCCGAAGACCAGTGGACCGGAGGCTCGTGGACCGGAGTCCGTGTAGCCTCCTCCTCGGACGAGTCCACCCTAGTAGTCACGTGCTCGGGTGAAACAGCTGGGGGTGGCAGCGAGGAAGGCTCCCTAGCAGTCACCCTACCTCCTCTCCCGCGACCACGTGCTCCAGCTCCTCTCTTCTTCTTACCTCGTCCCCTGCTGGGCACCGCGGTCAACGAAGAAGGGCCCGGCGATGTCGCCATACTGTCCAGCAACGCTCGGCGGAGAGGTGCGTGTGGAATGGAAGACCTCAGACCACGCGCCGACGAAGAAGGGGCCTCGGCGCGCTCCCGACCAGCGCCCACCATCTTTCAACACATGCCATGACAAAGAGTAAACAAAATTAGTACAACATAAAAAAATACCGACATGAATAATAATATGTATATCACTTAAGTGTATCATCATCAAGTACAACATAAATAAATTGAATACCTGACACTACTAATAATCTCGATCAATATCATCAATAAATGCATCATCATCATCATCACTATAATCAATGACGGGTTCATAGGGTTCAGTGGCATCAACATGTGGAAGGCCACCTTGATGTAATCGGTCAAGCATTGACAGGTCATCCGCAGTAGTAACCTCTTCTTGTTCCGGCTCTTCTTGTTCCTCCTCTGGGGTGATGTCAGATTCACTATCGCTGTCTACTTCAATGTTTTGGGGTGAAGTATAGCGGTTCTTGAAACGCTTTTCGGAAAGACATGTCTCTTGGAAGAATTCTCCTTCATATGTGTCTGGGTTAATGTGAGGTTCATAATCCTCTTCCTTTGGGGGAGATAGTCTAGCACGTGGCGGCACTTCATAAACGACATCCCAACCTTTCAGACTTGGATTAGTTTGGCAGGCCCACGGTAGATAGAATACTTGGGTCGTCTGTTGAGCCGTAATATAGACATCAGGAACATCTAAATGGGTGCTTTGGTTGATTTCAACTAGCCCTATATGTTCATGAGTCCTTCTAGTCTCCTTCGGCTGAAACCAATAACATTTGAAGACTATGACATTCGGTGGGTTTTCACCATAGAATAGAAGTTCATAAATTTCTTCAACTCTCCCATAATACTCGGTACCTCCTTCGCCGATAGCAGATACACAACAATTTGTAGACTTTCGGTCGGCCATAGATAGCTCTTTGCCATAGGTACGAAAGCGATACCCGTTGATGTCGTATTTGTCAAATGAACGGACCTTATAGTCAAAACCATTAGCAACTTGTCTCAGTTCGGCGTCCATAGACTCTGAATTAGCCTACAAGTTTAATATGAAAGGATTGTTGCATTACACACAAATTAGCGAATGAAATGAAATTGTCTAATAGAAATTACCATTTGTTTGAACCAAGAGATGAAACCAGGATAGCCGCCTCCTTGCTTTGCGAGAAGCTCATACTCTTCGACGGAATCCTTTTGGATCACCGCTCCATACGAGAATATGGTGACATATCGACTGTATGAAATATCCAGGAATAAGAGCAGTTCGAAGGAAATAGAAGTTGCGAAACAATGTACCAAGAACTTACTCGATGTACGGCCGCACTTCTATCAGGTTGTTAAAGATATACAACGAAATGGTCCGCCATTCTTCGTTATCCAAAGATACTGGCTTTGAAACACTGGCTGGTGCGAGATTTCCTTTGAATAGGCTGAGATTGGATCCACCCTTTTAGGGTCGCCAGCATTGTACCGAGGCTTCGGATTATGCAAATGACGATTTTTGGCTTCGTAGTGTGCTGTCATGAAGTTTGCCGCCTCCTCAGTGATGAATGCCTCAGCAATCGATGCTTCAATTCTACGTTTATTTTTACATTTTTCTCGAAGCGTCTTCTGCATCCTCTCAGTTGGGTAGCACCAACGATTTTGCACGCCCCCCCCCCCAATCTTGCCTCGGTCGGGAGATGCAAAATCAAATGCTGCATTGGATTAAAGAAGCCTGGTGGAAAGATCTTCTCTAACTTGCAGATCAACTCTGGCGCCAACTCTTCCATTTCCTCTAGCATGCCAGGCGATAGTTCTTTCGCACAAAGAACACGGAAGAAATAGTTGAGTTCTCCCAGTACTAGCCATTCATCCTCAGGGATGAAGCCACGCCACATCACCGGCATTACTCGCTCAATCCATATGTGCCAATCATGACTCTTGAGACCAAATATCTTCAATTTATCAAGACTCGCTCCCCTCTTTAGATTCGTTGCATACCCTTCGGGGAACACCAACTGCATTTTCACCCACAAGATAATTTCCCTCATAGCTGGCCTTCCAAGATTGAACCATGCCTTTGGCTTCGTACAGTTCTGCTTTCCTTTCGGTTCTTTCATGTTTTGTAACGACCTATCACATAGCGCCTCCAGATCGACTCTAGCCTTAGTATTATCCTTTGACTTCCCATCTATGCCGAACAATGTACCAAAAAGTGCCTCAGCGATATTCTTCTCAGTGTGCATCACGTCAATGTTGTGTGGGCAAAGGAGGTCTTTGAAGTAAGGCAAATCTCATAAGCATGTCTTGTGAGTCCAGGCGTGCTTATAATTATACCCCTTGAAGTACCATGGACGCTCTGGATCTGGCTGGAGAGCGTTTAACTGATCCAGGGTCTGTTGGCCTGTCAACACAGGTGGTGCAGAGTTTTTGACAACTCTACCTCTGATGAAGTTCTTCTTGTCTTTCCTGAACTTATGGCGAGGATCCAGGAACTGTCTATGCATGTCGAAGCAAGAAAACTTGCGACCGGCCTGAAGCCAACGAAACTCAAGAGCTCCCTTTCATGTGGGGCACGGGAACCTTCCATGCACACACCAGCCAACGAATAGCGCATACGCCGGCAAGTCATGCGTCGAGTACATGTACCAGACATGCATTATGAAGTTCCGTTTGCTATAGGCGTCGTATGTCTTGAACCCATTATCCCAGGCTTCTTGCAATTCGTCCTTAAGCGGCTGCATGTACACATTCATATTTTTCCTCGGATAGTTGGGCCCTGGAATTATCAACGTCAGGAAAAGGTTCTTTCTTTGCATAATCTGTCCGGGGGGAAGATTGAGTGGAAAGACAAATACGGGCCAACAACTGTATTGGGCTGCCGTCATACCAAACACATTGAACCCATCCGTGCTGATGCCGACTCGAGGATGCCTCGGATCTGCCGCTTTGTCAGCATGTAATTCATCAAACTTTTTCCATGCAACACCATCCGATGTGTGTACCATCATCAGATTCCCATCTGCATCTAGTTCGGTTCTTTTGCCTGTTTTGTGCCATGTCATCTGTTTGGCCGTCTCTTCGACCATGAAAAGACGTTGAAGTCTTGGTACGATTAGCATATACCGAAGAACACTAACGGGGATTTTGGTCTGTGTCTTCTCACCCATACCGTTGTCTACCACAACATACCTGGAAGACTTGCAAATGGGAAAATAGTTCAAGTCCACATAGTCAAGCCTAAATAAGGCACATCCTTTCTCACAGGCATGTATCTTCTCATAGGGCATCTCCAGTGCACGGAGGATTTTGTCCGACTGGTACATGTGTGCAGGCATTACATGGCCTTTGGGTAGAAAGCGTCCAAATATTGTCATCATTGCGTCGTAGCATTCTCTGCCCAAGTTGAACTGAGCCTTCAGAGCCATTACTTGTGAGATGGCATCCAACTGACAAAGCTCAGTGTGCTCGTGGAGCAGATGTTTTGAAGACTCCAACATTTCATTGAAGGCCTTTGCAGATTCCTCCATCTCCTCGTCCGAATCCCGAGCATCATCATAGTCTTGCACAATGTTTTCCATCCCGGTACCATGCTCGTCGGTGCGACGACGATCCACCTCAGCTCGGTCACGTTGGGCAGACTCACCAAGATATGTCCACACCGTATAATCGGGCGTAAAACCACTCTTCTGCAGGTGTTTGCCCATTTCAGCCTCTGTCCTCTTTTTCCAACTGCCGCATCGGAAACAGGGGCACCAGGTTTTCCTTTGGCCATTTGCAAATGCGGCTTGCACAAACCCCTTGGTTTTTGTGAACCATTCAGTGCTCTCATACGTCTCCGTCGTACCTATAATTTTTGATTGTTTCATGCCAATATTATTCAACTTTCATATACTTTTTGGCAACTTTTTATATTATTTTTGGGACTAACATATTGATCCAGTGCCCAGTGCCAATTCCTATCTGTTGCATGTTTTTGGTTTCGCAGAATATCCATATCAAACGGAGTCCAAACGAGATAAAAACGTACGGAGCTTATTTTTGGAAAATATGGAAAATTCGGAAGGAAAATCAACGCGAACCAGTGCCCGAGGTGGTCACGAGGCAGGGCCCCCCCTTAGGGCGCGCCCCCTACCCTCGTGAGCCCACAGTAAGGCGGTTGACGCTCTTCTTTTGCCGCAAGAAAGCTAATATTCGGAAAAAAATCACGGTGAAGGTTTCAGGCCAATCGGAGTTACGGATCTCCATATATATATACGAAACGGTGAAACAGAGCCAGAAGAGAACGCAGAACCAGAGAGAAACAGAGAGATAGATCCAATCTCGGAGGGGCTCTCGCCCCTCCCATGCCATGGAGGCCAAGGACCAGAGGGGAAACCCTTCTCCCATCTAGGGAGGAGGTCAAGGAAGAAGAGGAAGAAGGGGGCCCCTCTCCCCCTCTCCTCCGGTGGCGCCGGAACGCCGCCGTGGCCATCATCATCATCACCGCGATCTACACCAACACCTCCGCCATCTTCACCAACATCTCCATAACCTTCCCCCCTCTATCTACAGCGGTCCACTCTCCCGCAACCCGCTATACCCTCTACTTGAACATGGTGCTTTATGCTTCATATTATTATCCAATGATGTGTTGTCATCCTATGATGTCTGAGTAGATTTTTGTTGTCCTATCGGTGGTTAATGAATTGCTATGATTGATTTAATTTGCTTGTGGTTATGTTGCTGTCCTTTGGTGCCCATCATATGAGCGCGCACATGGATCACACCATAGGGTTAGTTGTATGTTGATAGGACTATGTATTGGAGGGCAAGAGTGACAGAAGCTTCAACCTAGCATAGAAATTGATGCATACGGGATTGAAGGGGGACCAATATATCTTAATGCTATGGTTGGGTTTTACCTTAATGAACATTAGTAGTTGCGGATGCTTGCTAATAGTTCCAATCATAAGTGCATAGAATTCCAAGTAAGGGATGACATGCTAGCAGTGGCCTCTCCCACATAATACTTGCTATCGGTCTAGTAAAGTAGTCAATTGCTTAAGGGACAATTTCGCAACTCCTACCACCACTTTTCCACACTCGCTATATTTACTTTAGTTGCTTCTTTACCTTAACAGCCCCTAGCTTTTATTTTCTACTCTTTATTTCTTGCAAGCCTATCCAAAAACACCTACAAAGTACTTCTAGTTTCATACTTGTTCTAGGTAAAGCGAACGTCAAGCGTGCGTAGAGTTGTATCGGTGGTCGATAGAACTTGAGGGAATATTTGTTCTACCTTTAGCTCCTCGTTGGGTTCGACACTCTTACTTATCGAAAACTGTTGTGATCCCCTATACTTGTGGGTTATCAAGACCTTTTTCTGGCGCCATTGCCGGGGAGCAATAGCATGGGGTGAATATTCTCGTGTGTGCTTGTTTGCTTTATCACTAAGTAATTTTTATTTGCTGTTCTTAGTTGTTTTCTATCTTTAGTTATGGGTAGGAAATGCAAAATACCAAAAAAAATTAGTTGTACCTACTGAACCAATGGTTGAAGAACCAATCAAAATCTATCACACTGCTGAAGCTTATTACTTGGATCATCTTCGATCCCTATGTGCTCGTGCTGAAACCCCAACTAGCTTAGTTGAGGGCAAATCCTTAGATGATCATGCTTGTTATGTGCGACACCGTATATCTGAAAAAGGGAAACTATTATGGGGTCAAATTCAACGTTTGCAATGCTATGCTTGGAATTTATGTGAAATATATTATTTTACTTGTTGTTCTGAAAACCCTAAGAAACACCTTCCCTATCAATGTGAGTTTAGTGATAATGGAATCTTATCTTCGTATGCTAAGGGTGTTTACAATTACTATGATGTTCAACAAATTGAAGAATTTGTTGCTTTTAAGGGTGCTTCTAAAATTGCTTCTTTGATTGAAAAGTATGATGCTACTTTTCACAAATCTGAAAATTTTGCCATACTTGAATATTGTTATGAGAATTATGCTTCTAATGCCTATGTTAAACTATATATTGAGGAATACTCCGCTGTCCAAGAAGAGACTAATATTTTGCAGGAGTCTATGGAAGAAGAAATTGATGAAACTGTGAGCTCATTGGATGAAAAAGATGAGGAGGAGAGCGAAGAACAAAAGGAGGAAGAGCGGATTGATCACCCGTGCCCACCTTCTAATGAGAGTAACTCTTCAACTCATACATTGTTTAATTCCCCTTCGTGCTTACCGAAGGATGATTGCTATGATGACTGTTATGATCCCATTGATTCTCTTGAAATATCCCTTTTTGATGATGCTTGCTATGCTTGTGGCCAAGATGCCAATATGAATTATGCTTATGGAGATGAACTTGCTATAGTTCCTTATGTTAAACATGAAATTGTTGCTATTGCACCCACGCATGATAGTCCTATTATCTTTTTGAATTCTCCCGATTATACTATATCGGAGAAGTTTGCACTTATTAAGGATTATATTGATGGGTTGCCTTTTACCGTTGCACATGATGATTTTGATAAATATAATATGCATGTGCTTGCTGCTCCTACTTGCAATTATTATGAGAGAGGAACTATATCTCCACCTCTCTATGTTTCCAACATGATAAAATTGCAAGAAACTGTTTATACTATGCATTGGCCTTTACTAGGTGTGCATGAATTGTTCTTTTATGACATGCCGATGCATAGGAAGAGAGTTAGACTTCGTCATTGCTTGATATATGTTGCTTTGTGCTCACTACTAAATTACAAATCATTGTTAATTAAAATTGGCTTTGATATACCTTGGGATCCGGGTGGATTCACTACTTGAGCACTATATGCCTAGCTTAATGGCTTTAAAGAAAGCGCTGCCAGGGAGACAACCCGGAAGTTTTAGAGAGTCATTTATTTCTGTTGAGTGCTTTCATATAGTTTAAAAACAACAAAAATAAAGAGGGGAACCCAAAACTTTTTCAAAAAGGAAAGTGAAAGTGAGAAAGACAAGCATTGTTGAAGTGGGAGAGCTCCTTGAACTTTGTTCATGCTCACGGAACTTTGTGAATCTTGATTACAGAAACTTTTCAATAAAAATAATTATCCCCTTGTACAATTCCATTGTATTATAAAAATAATGTGCCAAGGTTTGCCTTTAGGATGTTTACATTTGCTTGATGGTTTGTACGGTGCAGGACAGAAACTTTGGCTGTAGTGCGCGATTTTACATTTTTAGCTGGAACGTCAAATGGTTCTGATTCTTTTTGCACTGTCTTCCTATACAAATTGTTTATTTTTCCTAATTTTGGTAGAATTTTTCAAGTATCAGAAGTATGGTGAATGTTCAGATTATTACAGACTGTTCTGTTTTAGACAGATTCTGTTTTTGATGCATAGTTTGCTTGTTTTGATGAAACTATCAATTTATATCAGTGGATTAAGCCATGAAAAAGTTATATTACAGTAGACACAATGCAAAAACAAAATATGAATTGGTTTGCAACAGTACTTAGAGTAGTGATTTGCTTTATTATACTAACGGATCTTACCGAGTTTTCTGTTGAAGTTTTGTGTGGATGAAGTGTTCGATGATTGAGAAGGTCTCGATGTGAGAAGAAGGAAGAGAGGCAAGAGCTCAAGCTTGGGGATGCCCGAGGCACCCCAAGTAAATATTCAAGGAGACTCAAGCGTCTAAGCTTGGGGATGCTGGGGAGGCATCCCCTCTTTCTTCAACAAATATCGGTATGTTTTCGGATTCGTTTCGTTCATGCGATATGTGCAAGTCTTGGAGCGTCTTTTGCATTTAGGTTTTTATTTTTATTTTTATGCACCATGCTGGTATGAGATAGTCCTTGGTTGATTTATAGAATGCTCATTGCACTTCACTTATATCTTTTGAGTATGGCTTTATAAAATGCTTCATGTGCTTCACTTATATCATTTGAAGTTTGGATTGCCTGTTTCTCTTCACTTAGACAACCGCCATTTGTAGAATGCTCTTTTGCTTCACTTATATTTGTTAGAGCACGGGCATATCTTTTGTAGAAAGAATTAAACTCTCGTGCTTCACTTATATCTATTTAGAGAGATGACAGGAACTGGTCATTCACATGGTTAGTCATAAAATCCTACATAAAACTTGTAGATCACTGAATATGATATGTTTGATTCCTTGCAGTAGTTTTGCGATATAAAGATGGTGATATTAGAGTCATGCTAGTGGGTAGTTGTGGATTGAGAAATACTTGTGTTGAGGTTTGCAAGTCCCGTAGCATGCACGTATGGTGAACCGTTATGTGATGAAGTCGGAGCATGATTTATTTATTGAATGTCTTCCTTATGAGTGGCGGTCGGGGACGAGCGATGGTCTTTTCGTACCAATCTATCCCCCTAGGAGCATGCGTGTAGTACTTTGTTTCAATGACTAATAAATTTTTGCAATAAGTATGTGAGTTCTTTATGAGTAATGTTGAGTCCATGGATTATACGCACTCTCACCCTTCCATCATTGCTAGCCTCTCTAGTACTGCGCAACTTTCACCGGTACCATAAACCCACCATATATCTTCCTCAAAACAGCCACCATACCTACCTATCATGGCATTTCCATAGCCATTCCGAGATATATTGCCATGCAACTTTTATCATCATCATATACATGACTTGAGCATCTATTGTCATATTGCTTTGCATGATCGTAAGATAGCTAGCATGATGTTTTCATGGCTTGTCCGTTTTTGATGTCATTGCTATGCTAGATCATAGCACATCCCGGTACACCGCCGGAGGCATTCATATAGAGTCATACCTTGTTCTAGACATTGAGTTGTAATATTGAGTTGTAAGTAAATAAAAGTGTGATGATCATCATTATTAGAACATTGCCCCAGCGAGGAAAGGATGATGGAGACTATGATCCCCCCATAAGTCGGGATGAGACTCCGTACTTTACAAAAAAATAAAAGAGGCCAAAGAAGCCCAAATAAAAAACAAGGCCAAAGAAGCCCACCAAAAAAATAAAAATAATAAAAATAATAAAAAAATGAGAGAAAAAGAGAGAAGGGGCAGTGCTACTATCCTTTTTCCACACTTGTGCTTCAAAGTAGCACCATGTTCTTCATATAGAGAGTCTCTTGAGTTATCACTTTCATATACTAGTGGGAATTTTCACTATAGAACTTGGCTTGTATATTATGATGATGGGCTTCCTCAAACGCCCGAGGTCTTCATGAGCAAGCAAGTTGGATGCACACCAACTTAGTTTTCAGTATGAGCTTTCATACACTTATAGCTCTTAGTGCATCTGTTGCATGGCAATCCCTACTCACTCACATTGATATCTATTGATGGGCATCTCCATAGCCCGTTGATACGCCTAGTTGATGTGAGACTAGCTTCTCCTTTTTGTCTTCTCCACAACCACCATTCTATTCCACCTATAGTGCTATGTCCATGGATCACGCTCATGTATTGCGTGAAAGTTGAAAAGGTTTGAGAACGTCAAAAGTATGAAACAATTGCTTGGCTTGTCATCGGGGTTGTGCATGATGTGAATATTTTGTGTGGTGAAGATGGAGCATAGCCAGACTATATGATTTTGTAGGGATAACTTTCTTTGGCCATGTTATTTTGAAAAGACATGATTGCTTTATTAGTAGGCTTGAAGTATTATTGTTTTATGTCAAATGATAGACTATTGCTTTGAATCACTCGTGTCTTAATATTCATGCCATGATTAGACATATGATCAAGATTATGCTAGGTAGCATTCCACATCAAAAATTATCTTTTTTATCATTTACCTACTCGAGGACGAGCAGGAATTAAGCTTGGGGATGCTGATACGTCTCCGTCGTATCTATAATTTTTGATTGTTCCATGCCAATATTATTCAACTTTCATATACTTTTTGGCAACTTTTTATATTATTTTTGGGACTAACATATTGATCCAGTGCCCAGTGCCAGTTCCTGTCTGTTGCATGTTTTTGGTTTCGCAGAATATCCATATCAAACGGAGTCCAAACGGGATAAAAACGGACGGAGCTTATTTTTGGAAAATATGGAAAATTGGAAGGAAAATCAACGCGAACCAGTGCCCGAGGTGGTCACAAGGCAGGGGGCGCCCCCCTAGGGCGCCCCCTACCCTCGTGAGCCCACCGTAAGGCGGTTGACGCTCTTCTTTTGCCGCAAGAAAGCTAATATTCGGAAAAAATCACGGCGAAGGTTTCAGGCCATTCGGAGTTACGGATCTCCATATATATACGAACGGTGAAACAGAGCCAGAATAGAACGGAGAACCAGAGAGAAACAGAGAGATAGATCCAATCTCGGAGGGGCTCTCGCCCCTCCCATGCCATGGAGGCCAAGGACCAGAGGGGAAACCCTTCTCCCATCTAGGGAGGAGGTCAAGGAAGAAGAGGAAGAAGGGGGCCCCTCTCCCCCTCTCCTCCGGTGGCGCCGGAACGCCGCCGTGGCCATCATCATCATCACCGCGATCTTCACCAACACCTCCGCCATCTTCACCAACATCTCCATCACCTTCCCCCTCTATCTACAGCGGTCCACTCTCCCGCAACCCGCTGTACCCTCTACTTGAACATGGTGCTTTATGCTTCATATTATTATCCAATGATGTGTTGCCATCCTATGATGTCTGAGTAGATTTTCATTGTCCTATCGGTGGTTGATGAATTGCTATGATTGATTTAATTTGCTTGTGGTTATGTTGCTGTCCTTTGGTGCCCATCATATGAGCGCGCGCGTGGATCACACCATAGGGTTAGTTGTATGTTGATAGGACTATGTATTGGAGGGCAAGAGTGACAGAAGCTTCAACCTAGCATAGAAATTGATGCATACGGGATTGAAGGGGGGCCAATATAT
The DNA here is from genome assembly GCF_018294505.1 of Triticum aestivum. Taxonomy (NCBI): domain Eukaryota; kingdom Viridiplantae; phylum Streptophyta; class Magnoliopsida; order Poales; family Poaceae; genus Triticum; species Triticum aestivum. Next base: position 175,456,411 of record NC_057812.1, read on the forward strand.
CTTAATGCTATGGTTGGGTTTTACCTTAATGAACATTAGTAGTTGCGGATGCTTGCTAATAGTTCCAATCATAAGTGCATAGAATTCCAAGTAAGGGATGACATGCTAGCAGTGGCCTCTCCCACATAAAACTTGCTATCGGTCTAGTAAAGTAGTCAATTGCTTAAGGGACAATTTCGCAACTCCTACCACCACTTTTCCACACTCGCTATATTTACTTTAGTTGCTTCTTTACCTTAGCAGCCCCTAGCTTTTATTTTCGTACTCTTTATTTCTTGCAAACCTATCCAACAACACCTACAAAGTACTTCTAGTTTCATACTTGTTCTAGGTAAAGCTAACGTCAAGCGTGCGTAGAGTTGTATCGGTGGTCGATAGAACTTGAGGGAATACTTGTTCTACCTTTAGCTCCTCGTTGGGTTCGACACTCTTACTTATCGAAAACTGTTGCGATCCTCTATACTTGTGGGTTACCACGCTCCATTTGTTCTGACTAGTTTGACCGGTATACATCCACACACGATTACTCATCTTGACTTTCAGAGCTACTGGACACACAACAAATATATATATTCATCAGTTGATCTACTTGTCAATTTTATTACGTCCATGCAACCTACACTCTAATAGGTAATGATAGGTCCTAATCCCACCTGAGTATGTGTAGATTGGGTTCATTTTCCCATGCTATGCTTCGGATTGGACGCAAAATTTCGGCAGCACCTCCCCACTGTTCTCCTGATACACGTCTCTGCAATAAACAGAGAGGATGTGTACCCGGAGAACAACAGGGGAGGCACTGACGAAATTTATGTGTCGGATCCGGAACAAAGCATATGGGAAAACGAACCCAATCTACACATACTCGGGCTGTCCATGGATAGCGTTGGACAATTCGAAAGAATCAAGGTTATAAATATGAAAATGCATGCATATTTATAACTATAACGCTTTCGAACAAGAGACACATATTGGTTACGCATACTGATGATTCAAGACACATATACAGCTAGCTATCAAGTTTCATCGGCACGAACACCGGAACAGAGCAAATAGTTAATGGGGGAGGAGGACATGTCATTTGTGCTCACCCACAAACGAAGGGGCAGAGCTCGTCAAACGCACAGCGAGGTCGTCGAACACCAAACCTCGCAACGATGAAACAACTGCACATTTAAATCTACCCGATCAACACAATTATATATATATATATGATATTTTTCATAACAAAATCAAAAAATATATGAACTAACTAATAATTCACAAATATATGACCCCGTCGGCCTCTGGAAGGCCAAAGAACACCTTTTCGGGAGGTGTCGGGGGTCGGGGTGTCGTGTCGGTGTCGGGGTGCCGTGTCGGGGTCGGGCTGCTGTTTCGGGGTCGGGGGTCGGGGTGTCGTGTCGGGGTCGAGGTGTCGGGGTTAGGGGGTCAGGGTGTCGGGGTGTGGTGTCGGGGTGTCGTGCCGAGGTGTCGGGGTGTCGATCGGGTGTCGGGGGTCGGGGTCTCTTTTTTCCTTTTCTTCTTCTCTTCTTCTTCTTCTCCTCCTCTCCTCTTTCTTCTTCTTCTTGTTGTTGTTCTTCTTCTTCTTCCTCCCCCTTTCTACTTATTCTACTTTTCTTCTTCTTTTTTCATTAAACCTAAAACTGAACCTAAACAAAAAAACTAAACTAAATAACATAAACTAATTAAACCTAAACTATTTAAACTAAATAACCTAAACTAATTAAACTAAATAACCTAAACTAACTAAACTGAAAAAACTTAAACTAAATAACCTAAACTAAACAGAAAAGAAAAACAGAAAATAAAACAGGGGCAGGGGCTCACTGTGGGGGGCGGCAACGGGTCGTGGAGGGGGCGACGACGGGGCGGCGGCGAGGCGGGGTGGCGACCGGGCGGGGAGGGCCGGCGACTGGCGGCGCTCCTCGAGGGGGCGGCGACCCAGTGGAGGGGGAGGCCACGGCGGTGGGGACGGCGGCGGCCCGGTGGAGGGGGAGGCCGCGGCGGGACGGGGCGGGGCGGCTGGATGGCCGCGACGTGGCTGGCTGGTGTGGAAGGGTGGCGGGGGTGCGATGGACGTCGGGGCGCCGCAGGAGAGGGGTGTGGGGCGACGGGGCGAGGGGGCGGCGGGTGGCTGGTGGTCTCGTCGGGGAGAGAGAACAGGGAGAGAGAGAGAGGGAGGGAGGGGGCGGGGTGGGGATCCAGCCGTTAGTTAGGTTATCTCTTTGCCGTCCGCCCCCCTTTGCCATCCGCTTTTTTGCTCTTTGTCGTCCGCTGGCGGACGGCAAAGAGGGGGCCGTTATGTTTTTTTCTGAACAGCTCGTCAGTGGGGCCCACCTCCCTCTTTGCCGTCCGCCCGCTGACAGCAAAGATTCTTTGTCGTCCGTTCTTTGCAAGCTGACGACAAAGACATTCTTTGTCGTCCGCCAGCAGACGGCAAAGAATAGGCAGGCGGCAAATAAGCAGATTCCAGTAGTGTTTAGGAGGAAAAGACATGGGTTTCTGATCCCATGGTTCTCTTTCTTTACCGTGCTTCCTAGCAACGAAGTCTCTCTTATCATAATGTTGATTGTTTGATTGTGTGTTATCAAGATCAACAGCGGGTTCAATCTCTACATCATTGTCATTGCTAGGTTGAGAACCAACATGAACATCATCATTAACATTATCACTAGGTTCATGTTTATTACCAGATTGTGTTTCAGCATCAGAAATAGAAATATCACTGGGATTCTCAGGTGTGTCAACAACAGGTTCACTAGAAGCATGCAAAGTCCTATCATTTTTCCTTTTCTTCTTCTTAGAAGAACTAGATGCATCAACATTAGTTCTCTGAGAATCTTTCTCAATTCTCTTAGGGTGACCCTCAGGATACAAAGGTTCATGAGTCATTTTACCCCCTCTAGTCACAACTCTAACAACATTTTCATTTTTCTTATTATCTAATTCATTGAGGAAATCATTCCGAGCTTTAAGTACTTGTTCTACTTGAGTGGTAACCATAGAAGCATGTTTACTAATAAGTTTAAGTTCACCTTTAACTCTAGACATATAATCACTCAAGTGTTCAATCATATAAGAATTACGTTTCAATTGTCTACCAACATAAGCATTGAAGTTTTCTTGTTTAACAATAAAATTATCAAACTCATCCAAGCATTGGCTAGCAGACTTATTACGAGGAATATCACCTTCATCAAATCTATAGAGAAAATTTACCTTTACTACCTATGTCGGGTTATCAAGACCATGTATTTCTTCAATAGGTGGTAAATTCTTAACATCTTCAGCTTTAATACCTTTTTCTTTCATAGATTTCTTTGCCTCTTGCATATCTTCAGGTCTGAGAAATAGAATACCCCTTTTCTTCGGAGTTGGCTTAGGAGTTGGTTCAGGAAGTGTCCAATCATTTTCATTACTCAACATATTATTCAATAGCAATTCAGCTTGATCAACAGTTCTTTCCCTGAAAACACAACCAGCACAACTATCTAGATCGGTTAGTCCATTATAAAAGATATCAAGTATTTCATTTTTCTTGAGAGGATGATCAAGCAAAGCATTAAGTAATCAGAGAAGCCTCCCCCAAGTTTGTGGGAGACTCTCTTCTTCAATTTGCACAAAATTACATATCTCCCTTAAGGTAGCTTGTTTCTTATGAGCGGGGAAATATTTAGTAGAGAAGTAATAAATCATATCCTGGGGACTACGCACACAACCAGGATCAAGAGAATTAAACCATGTGTTTAGCATCACCCTTTAATGAGAACGGAAATAACTTAAGGATATAGTAGTAACAAATTTTCTCCTCATTAGTGAGCAGGGTGGCTATATCATTCAATTTAGTAAGATGTGCCACAACAGTTTCAGATTCATAGCCATAAAAAGGATCAGATTCAACCAAAGTAATTAACTCAGGGTCGACAGAGAAATCATAATCCTTATCGTAAATACAGATGGGTGAAGTAGCAAAAGCAGGGTCATATTTCATTCTAGCATTCAAAGATTTTTCTTTCAGCTTAGCTAACAGTTTCTTAAGATCATATCTATCATTGCAAGCTAAAAAGTCTCTAGCAGTTTCTTCATCCATAACATAGCCCTCAGGAACAACAAGCAATTCATATCTAGGGGGAGAATCTTCATCATCACTTTCATCAATATTATCAATTTCAATAATTTCATTCTCTCTAACCCTAGCAAGTTGTTCATCAAGAAATTCACCTAATGGCACAGTATTATCAAGCATAGAAGTAGTTTCATCATAAGTATCATGCAGAAGTGGCATCATCAATAACATGTGACATATCAGAATAAATAGCAAGAGTGGGTGTCGCAAGTTTACTCAAAACATAAGGTGAATCTAGTGCAGAGCTAGATGGCAGTTCCTTACCTCCCCTCGGAGTTTAGGGATAAATCTTGGTTCTTTCATCTTTCAAGTTCTTCATAGTGATCAACAGATATAAATCCCAAGTGACTCAAAGAATAGAGCTATGCTCCCCGGCAACGGCGCCAGAAAATAGTCTTGATAACCCACAAGTATAGGGGATCGCAACAGTTTTTGAGGGTAGAGTATTCAACCCAAATTTATTGAGATACAAGGGGAGCCAAAGAATATTCTCAAGTATTAACAGTTGAGTTGTCAATTCAACTGTACCTGAAAGACTTAATATCTGCAACAAAGTATTTGGTAGCAAAGTAATATGGAAGTAACGGTAATGGTGGCGTATTGGTTTTGTAGTGATTGTAACAGTGGCAATGAAGAAGTAACTAAGCAAAGATCAATATGTGAAAAGCTCGTAGGCAATGGATCAGTGATGGATAATTATGTCGGATGTGATTCCTCATGCAACAGTTATAACATAGGGTGACACAGAACTAGCTCCAGTTCATCAATGTAATGTAGGCATGTATTCCGAATATAGTCACACGTGCTTATGGGAAAGAACTTGCATGACATCTTTTGTCCTACCCTCCTGTGGCAGCGGGGTCCTATTGGAAACTAAGGGATATTAAGGCCTCCTTTTAATAGAGTACCGGACCAAAGCATTAACACTTAGTGAATACATGAACTCCTCAAACTATAGTCATCACTGGGAGTGGTCCCGATTATTGTCACTTCGGGGTTACCGGATCATAACACATAGTAGGTGATTATTGGCTTGCAAAATAGGATCAAGAACTCACATATATTCATGGAAACATAATAGGTTCAGATCTGAAATCATGGCACTCGGGCCCTAGTGATAAGCATTAAGCATAGCAAAGTCATAGCACCATCAATCTCAGAACATAACGGATACTAGAGATCAAACCCTAACAAAACTAACTCAATTACATGATAAATCTCATCCAACCCATCACCGTCCAGCAAGCCTATGATGGAATTACTCAAGCTCGGCGGTGAGCATTATGAAATTGGTGATGGAGGAAGGCTGATGATGACGATGGCGACGGACTCCCCTCTCTGGAGCCCCGAACGGACTCCACAATCAGCCCTCCCGAGAGAGATTAGGGCTTGGCGGCGGCTCTATATCGTAAAACGCGATGAATCCTTCTCTCTGATTTTTTCCTCCCCGAACGTGAATATATAGAGTTGGAGTTGAGGTCGGCGGAGCATCAGGGGGCCCACGAGACAGGGGCACGCCCCAGGGGGTGGGCGCGCCCCCCACCCTCGTGGATAGGGTGTGGGCCCCCTGAAGTTGATTCTTTTGCTAGTATTTTTATATATTCCAAAAATATTCTCCGTGAAGTTTCAGGTCATTCCGAGAACTTTTATTTCTGCATAAAAATAACACCATGGCAATTCTACTGAAAACAGTGTCAGTCCGGGTTAGTTCCATTCAAGTCATGCAAGTTAGAGTCCAAAATAAGGTCAAAAGTGTTTGTAAAAGTAGATACGATGGAGACGTATCATTGTTGCCAAGCACCGGACCTATATCGAAGAGACCATATCGGATGCCCGCAAATGATCTGGAGGAAATCAAGAAGCAGATTAAGGAGTTAATGGAAAAAGGTTATATCCGACCAAGTTCATCACCGTGGGGAGCCCCAGTGCTCTTAGTTGAGAAGAAGGATGGATCTTTGAGAATGGTTGTTGATTATCGGGCATTGAATGAAGTGACGATCGAGAACAAGTACCCAATACCGATGATCAATGATTTGTTTGACCAGTTGCAGGGAGATAAAGTATTCTCCAAGATCGATCTTCAATGAGGATACCACCAGTTGAAGATCTGAGAACAGGATATACCTAAGATAGCTTTTACCACAAGGTATGGGCTATATGAGTACACAGTCATGTCTTTTGGATTGACTAACGCCTCTGCCTATTTTATGAGTGCGATGAACAAGGTGTTCATGGATTTTTTGGATAAGTTTGTTGTGGTGTTCATTGATGATATATTGGTGTACTCGAAGAATGAAGAGGGGCACAAGGAGCATTTGCGCTTAGTTCTCGAGAAGCTCAGGGAACATCATCTATACGCCAAGTTCAGCAAATGTGAGTTTTGGTTGAAGGAAGTCGGATTTGTTGGACATGTTATATCAGGAGAAGGTATAGCAGTAGACCCTACCAAGGTTCAATCTGTCACTGAGTGGTTGGCACCCACCTCAGTAGGAGAGATCCGCATTTTTCTGGGACTCGCAGGATATTATAGGAGGTTCATTGAGAATTTTTCAAAAATTGCGAAACCCATAATGGAGTTGTTGAAGGACACCAAATTCAAATGGACTGAGGAATGTGAGGCTAGTTTTCAGGAGTTGAAGAAACGTTTGGTTACATCCCTAGTGCTGATTCTTCCGGATATACGCAAGGATTTCCAAGTTTACCGTGATGCTTCTCGCTTGGGACTCAGAGGTGTACTTATGCAAGATGGAAGAGTTGTTTCATATGCCTCACGACAGCTTCGACCTCATGAGTTGAATTATGCCACGCATGATTTGGAGTTAGCAGCCGTAGTGCATGCGCTCAAGACCTAGAGACGTTTTCTTATTGGAAGCCGTTGTGATGTGTACACAGATCACAAGAGTTTAAAGTACATTTTCACACAGAAGGAGTTGAATCTCAGGCAGAGGAGATGGTTGGAGCTAATAAATGATTATGATATGAAGCTACATTATCATCCAGGAAAGGCCAATGTCGTAGCAGATGCTTTGAGTCGCAAGAGTTGTGTCAATACCCTCGTAACCAGAGGATTACCACAGGAGTTAGTCGATGATCTCAAGGAACTTCATTTGGAAATAGTTCCAAGAGGTTTTGTTGCAACAATGGAGGTTCAGTCCACATTATTGGGAAAGATTCGAGAAGCTCAGGAGGATGATAAAGAAATTGTTGAGATAAAGAAGAAGATTAGCAAAGGAAAAGCCAAGGGTTTTCATGAGGATGAGCACGAAACTTTATGGTTTGAAGATCGTATATATGTGCCCAATAATGCGGAGATCAGGAAGTTAATACTTCAGGAAGCCCATGACTCGCCATACTCGATTCACCCCGGAAACACCAAGATGTATTTGGATTTGAAGGAACGTTTCTGGTGGACAGGTATGAAGAAGGATACTGCTGAGTATGTAGCAGTATGTGATGTATGTCAGAGAGTGAAGGTAGAACATCAGAAGCCAGCAGGGTTACTACAGCCTATGCCGATACCCGAATGGAAGTGGGATAAACTTGGCATGGATTTCATCACCGGATTACCCAGGACCCGATCAAGATATGACTCCATCTGGGTAGTAGTAGTAGATCGCTTGACAAAAGTGGCTCACTTTACCCCCGTGAAAATCACTTATACGAGTGCGAAGTTGGCCAAGATATACATGACCAGGATCGTATGCCTGCATGGAGTTCCGAGGACCATCGTATCAGATAGAGGAACACAGTTTACTTCGAAGTTTTGGAATCAGTTACACCAGACTTTGGGTACCAGGCTAGAGTTCAGTACAGCCTTTCATTCGCAGACAGATGGACAGACCGAGAGAATTAATCAAATTCTGGAGGATATGTTGAGAGCTTGTGCACTAGATTATGGATCTAGTTGGGATGATAACTTGCCCTACGCAGAGTTCTCATACAACAACAGCTACCAGGCTAGTTTGAAGATGGCCCCTTTCGAAGCTTTGTATGAAAGAAGGTGCAGGACACCATTAATGTGGGATGAAGTCGGAAACCGTTAGTTGTTTGGGCCAGATTTAATTAAGGAGTCTGAAGAGAAGGTTAAGTTGATTTGTGATAGACTGAAAGTAGCTCAGTCCAGAAAAAAGAGTTATGCCAATACTAAATGCAAGGAGGTAGTCTACGAAGCCGGAGACAGAGCATATATTCGTGTGTCACCGCTTCGAGGAGTTAAACGATTTGGAGTTAAGGGAAAATTAGCCCCGAGATTTGTAGGACCATACCGAGTTTGGAATGTATGGGAGAAGTGGCCTACAAGCTGGAGTTACCAGAAGGATTGTCAAGAGTTCATGATGTGTTTCACGTTTCCCAGTTGAAGAAGTGCCATGCTGAAATGGCCGATATTCCTCTAAGAGATACAGTGCCCCTGGAAGCAATTCAATTGGAAAGTGACCTAATCTACGAGGAGAAACCCATCAAGATTCTCGAGTTTGCCAGCCGAGTTACACGCAACAAGGTTACCAAGTTTTGCAAAGTTCAGTGAAGCCACCATACTGAGGAAGAAGCCACCTGGGAGCGAGAAGAAGACCTACGGAAAGGCCACCCGCACCTATTTTCTAGCCAACCGAATCTCGAGGACGAGATTCATCTTAAGGGGGGTTGGTTTGTAACATCCCAATTTTCAATTTCGATGTTATACATAGGTCATCATATACATATCATATTTTATTTGCATTTTGGTTGTGATCCTAGAAATCTTAAGCAACTCAATGACCCAAGGAGAGAGCTGGGGATTTCACAAACTTTCATATTTGAATTTTTTTCTCAAATTTGAAAAGAGGATCAAATTAATTTTAATATTTTCTCTCTAATTATTTCCAATAATAAAAATAGAAAAGAGAAGATAAAACAACTTCTTAAATAAGAGAGGAATATTGGAGAAGAAATTTTAAAATCAAATTATTATTTTATTTGTATTTTATTTTCTATTTTATTAGAAAAAATATGCATTTTTGAAAATTGCATTTTAGGCCAGAAAAATGTTCATCTTGTCCTAAACATTAGGTTTGGATGGTAAAAATTGTTTCTGGTATTTTAGGATTTTTCTTTCGGGCGAATTTTAAAAAAAAAATTCTTCGCCCGACTGGGCCGAAGGCCCAGCCGATCCGGCCCGCTACCGCCGCCGCCTTCCCGCGCCGGGACGGAGTCCCGCTCCCGCACGCCTCACCGGAGTCCGGACCGGACTCCGTGTCCGCCGCCGCCTCATGCCCCTTCTCCAAGCCGGGCTGACCCCCCCTCGCGCCGCCTCGCCGAACCCGCCGAAGCCGCACAGGATCTCGCCGCCGTTTTTTTCGAAAACCGGTAAAAACCACAAAAAACCGCTCGGTTTTCTTTTATTTTTCGGTTTAGGTTAGATCGATTTTTCTTTATTTTAGTTCGTTAATTAACAAACGTTCATTGGTTAGTTTTTGTTAACGAATGAATTCGTTCGTTTAGTTCTGTTAGCGAACATTCGTTCTTTAGGTTTTTCTTATAATTTTAATATTTTCGGCCAGGGACCTATCCACGAATACTTTTATCACAGATTAGTCCCTAATCTTCAAACCCCCGCTACTTTCTGCTTGTTTGTCTAAATCTAGTGAAACCAACGCCAAAATCTTCGTTTCATTCCCCTCTTTCCAGATAATCAACTTGAACATGATTTTGACAAAATTAAAATTTGGTTTTAAGCAGATTTGAATTCGAATTTCTTTTGATCGCAGTTTGAGTTTGTAGCTCCGATTCGATTGATTCTTTTTGCAAATCAAAGCTCTTCAGTTGAACTTTCAGTTTGGAACTTTTCCCTTGAGTTTTACCTTTGCATATTATGCTTGAGTGCTTATGTGTGCTATTGTTTGTTTACGATAAAGTTTCTGGAGTGCGAAGCATGCTACTACGAATCATTAGGGTTTTTAGATCGTCAGCAAGGCAAGTAAAACTTTGATCATATCCCTTTGTTACCCAGTTTTATGCATTAGTTTCAACCCTCAAACATTGCATGAGTAGGTTTGATAACATGTGGGTATTGGGAAGTAGTTGACGAGGTAGCACCTAATGTCTTATATCAAACCCTGGGTACTTTCTACATATGCTTATATTGCTATGCTATGCTCGTAGTTTGGTTGAGAGAATTCATGAAAGATGTGAGAGATTATTGTTAACTAAGGTTTAACTTAAGGTGGCTACTTTAATACACATCTGGGTGGATTGGTTTGTGGGCACCTGGGGAATCCAGTGTTGTCCAAGGGGATCCCGGGGAATCCATGTGATCATCCTATGGTTTGCCACCCAAACTCAAATGGATCATTATGTTATTCATGCTGGAAACTTCCGTGTGCAGCACAAGCCATTATGGGTTCTGGCATAGTTGAGTATGTTGTGTGACCTCTTACAGTGGTAGACTAGCAGATGTAGGGGATGTAGGTGGTACTATCTACCCGTCGTAACGAGCTAATGCTTCTGAAAGACCGTGTCTCGGTCATCCGTTTCTCAAACACCATGTAGTGCGAGAAATTCAATAGAGGAGATCGAGTCTTGTGGGGAAAAGTGCGCAAACCTTTGCAGAGTGTATAAACTAATCATGATTAGCCGTGTCCCCGGTTATGGATATCTTGAGTATCTGGTGCTTCAATTATTATGTTGATCTCATCACTTTACTTAATTAATTTGTTGGGTTATTGATTATTAATTTGGGATTAAGATGGGGTTACTATTTTTAATGTTTTCAACAAACTTTGTAGTTAAATAAAATATATTCGTTTGTTGTAGGGAAAAAATAGCTTTCTGCAAATGATAACCATACAACCTCCACCTGCCATATATGCATGTAGTGATAGTTGTTTTCTGTTCATTGCTCTATAGTGTTATTTTGCCAGCATATTCCATGTGCTGACCTACACAGGCTGCAATGTATTATGTAACAGAGTTTTCAGACAAAGAGTAAGGTGCGCTAGATCGTTGTCATACACTCAGCTATGTCGTTGGAGTTGATGGACTCATTTACTCCCTCCGATCCTTTTTACTCTGCATATTAGGTTTGTTTGAAGTTAATCTCATCCAACTTTGACCAAGTTTATATAAAAATTATAGACATTCACATAACAACACCAATATCATTAGATTCATCTTGAAATATATTTTCATATTATATTTATTAGATATTATAGATGCTAATAATTTCTAATATAAAGTTGGTCAAACTTAGCAAAGTTTGACTTTTGGCAAATCCAATGTGCAGAGTAAAAAGGACTGGAGGGAGTACCTTCGAAGCTTCCGATGTTATCTTATTTAGATGGCCTTCAGTCATATTATTGTAATAAGTTCTCTTTTGAGACATTTGATGTAATAAATGTGTGATTGAACTCTATTATAGATTCTCGAGTACTGTGTGTGTCAGTATTACCGATCCAGGAATGCCACTTATGTACAGAGATTTGACTGTCTGAGGCCGGATCGCTACAAAAACCGGCCAAACAAACTAAAAAAGGAAACTAGACGGGGAAGGTGTTTTGAAATTTTTAGCGTTATATTTGACATAGAAGTAAGCAGGCACAATAGGTTGTTACTGCGGGTGATTGTAAACTATGAGGTCCGGAGTTTGAAACTCACATCACGCACACATTTTTTGAAGGTTAAACTATGAGTTCCGGAGTTTGAAGCCTATAACCGGTGTTGAGGGTGCCAAATAGGAGGAGTTGGGAGCCACGTTATCCATTTCTTGGGCATTCCATATTTGACGCTTGAGGCGCCGTTGCTATTGTTTTTGCAGACGAGCTTTCTTTTATTCTTTTATGTTGTTAAAACCCCAAAAACTGCACGCACGCCTTCGAAGTGATCCGAACTGGCGAACTCCTGGTCATTTGTAGGCCGCACTAACTACCCCACCGTCCTCAATTCATGTGCTTAGATGTATATTCTTCATTCTTTTCTTCTTACGTCTTTCTTTTTTTCTATTTCTTTTTTCTTTTCCTGTTTTACCTTTTTATTCGAAATGGTTTTGTTCAGTTTTATTATTTTATCTTTTTTTCGTTTTAAGTTGAATGAACTTTTTTTTAAAATTGATGATTTTTTAAAAAAAATTGAAGATCTTTTTTCAAAATAAATGTTTTTTTCAAAATTGATGAACTTTTTTCAAAACTAATGAACTCTTTTAAAATTGATGATTTTTTAAATGATGAACTTCTTTTTAAATTCGGTGAACATTTTCCAAATTCAATGATTTTCTTTCAAATTTGAAGATTTTTTTTTCAAATTTGATGAACTTTTTTTTGAAATTCAAGGTTTTTTTAAATTGATGAAACTCCTTTTTAATTTGTGAACTTTTCTTAGAAAATGATGAATTTTATCTAAATCAATGAAGTTATTCAAATTCATGATTTTTGAAATAATTCAGAAAACTAAGTGATACAGTACACATGCAATAAATAGCGCGGCCGCATGTTCTTATATTGTTGGCGCTTTTATCATTCACTATAGTTGGTTATGCACACTTCTACGTGAAGACAATGGCTTGTTTTTTAGCTCTTATGAGTTCTGTGTAGCGTGTTCGTGGGCCGGCCCAACTGGGCGCTGCTTTGAGTAGCAAGTTATAAGGCCGAAATCACTAATTGACCACTCCCGTCTCCTTGGGTTGTGACAAAGTGGCGTGCTGCATGTGCATCATTTGCCGCAACTTGAGAGTTTTTCGTTTTTCGTAGATTCATTTATTCAAAATATTTTATCTCTTAAATCGTGTGTCCAAATCTTGAACCGTTTTCATCGTTGGATTCCCCGCGTTGAGATCTTCAAAACTAGATTCCATGTTGATAGATTTTGACGGATTTTTTCTACAAAAAACTGGACGAAAAAACTGAACCGGAAGCACTGTTTGTTCCCTTTCCAAAAGAGGCACGGTCGTGCCTCTTGCGAAAGCACAATCGTGCCTCTCGCGCAAGCAAAACCGTGCAACTCGCGGAAGAAAAAAAAATAGAAAACACGCCTTTTTTCGTTTTCGAGAATCACGACTAAAAAAAACCATGCCTTTCGCGGAAGAAAAAAAATAGATTAACACATTTTTTTTGTTTCCAAGAGACACGACTGTGCCTCTCGCGGAAGAAAAAAAATGCATTTTTTCCATTTTCTGAGAAGCATGTTTGTGCCTCTCGTAAAAACAAAGCCGTGCCATTCACGGAAGCAAAATCATGCCTCTCGCGATAGCAAAAACATGCATTTTTCATGAAATATTTATTTTTTCAATTTATTTTTTTGTCCAAAAGTTAAGGAAGACTGATGAAAAAGCAAAAAGCCAAAAAAATCTAGAAAACCCGTTTAAAAATCCAAAAACATGTGAAAGAAAAACAAAAATCCAGAAGAAACGCCCAGAGCGCGATATGTGGCGGCAGCCGAGAGCGCGCCAAATGACGCGCTCTCAGCCTACCCACAAATGATCGTTGAGAGGCTTTCGAAGAAGCGCTCGTCAACTAGTTGCTTTTTATATGGCGCCTAATAGGAGGTCCCATTTTTCTTAGTCTAGCCACGTTAACCAAATGAACGCAATCCATAGCCTTTTTTTTTCTTTTTCTTTTAGGCAAACGCAATCCAGAGCCGAGTAGCACCATCCCAGATAAAATAGACTATCAGCCCATGAGCAAAACAAGCCCAATCACTCTCATTACCCCTTTCCTGCCGCCACCGCCGCCGCTGAAGGGCGTTCATGGCGCGGTGGTCGTCTCCGAAGGACCCGGCTCTGGAGGCGGCCCTCCGCCGCAACCGGCGCTGGATCGTGAACAACCAGATCAAGCGTCTCCTCCTCCGCTTCCCGTCCCGCTCCGCCCCCGTCCGCCTCCTCCAGTCCCGCTTCAAGACGCTCGACCTCCTCGGCCGCGCCGCCAACTGGCTCCGCAAGTATCCCTCCTGCTTCGAGCTCTTCACCGGCGAAGGCCCGGCCGGGAGCGGCGGGGAGCTCTGCTTCGGCTTCACCAAGCGGATGGCGGAGCTCGTCGACGCCGAGGAGGCCGCCGTCACCGCGTCCGAGCCGGCCATGGCCGACCGCCTCGCGCGCGTCCTCATGCTCACCCGCGGGCGCCGCCTCCCCGTCTCCAAGCTCGCCGCGCTGCGCGGCCCGCTCGGCCTCCCCGACGACTACCTTCTCCGCATCCTCCCCGCCCACACCGATCTCTTCCGCCTCGCCAACCCGTACCCTCACCGCCGCAATGCCGCAGAGCTGGAGCTGCTCCGGTGGGTCCCTTCCCGCACGGTCTCTGCCATCGAGGCCGCTGCCTCGGCGAGCAACTCCCTCCCGCGGTTCACCTGCTCGTTGCCGTCCTCTTGGGCCAAGTCCCACGACAAGATGGAGGACTTCAACGCCACACCCTACATTTCGCCCTACTCGGAGGACGGGGCAGTGCCTGGCACAGACGCACAGGCTGAGAAGCGTGCCGTGGCTGTGGTTCACGAGCTTCTTTCGCTCACCTTGTGGAAGAAGATTTCGGTTATGAAGCTAGAGCACTTCAGATGGGAGTTTGGGCTGCCAGAAGACACAGCTAGGATGCTGCTCCGGCATTCTTGCCTCTTCTATGTGTCGAATCGGTATAAGATTCACACGGCGGTGCTCCGTGAGGGTTACGAGGGGTCTGAGCTGAGGGTGAAGGATCGAGTGGTGGCAGCAAAGGATAGACTCGGGGAACTGATGCAGGAGGGTCTGCACGAATTTAATCAGCGTCGACGTGCTGTGAATTTGGAGAAGAAGAGGAGGAAAGGTGAAGTTGATGTGAAGAAGGAAGAAGAGGAGCTCGAAGATGAGGCAGGGGCACTGTTGGATAGTGCGGAGAAGAGGGAGGAAAGACGGAGGTTTTACAAGGTGTTGTTTGGTGATGATAACCGGTGATTTGTGTATGTAAGCCTGATGCCCCTCTAGACAAATTGTTGAACGGATGATGATATCTTGTGATACACTAAAGCAATAAGAGTGACACTGCTATGAAGAGACGACACATCTATCTGCACATGGAAATTGTTTGGGTTGTTGTCTCGCTTGCTGGTCAAAGAGAATTGATTTCCAACCTGCTAGTTTTTCTTTTCAGGACATGTAATTGGAGAACTGCAGGAATACCAGCCAGCCAGGCAGTTTGATCTTTTTGTAGATTATAGCATGCCCCTTCAGGATAAAAGCAATCACATATGGATTCTCCTAAATGAATAAATGGTGGAATTCTGGTGTAAAAGGGGTCCTTATCAAGGAAACCAAACATATGGATGCAATCAATGTGTGTGAGAAAGATCGACAGATCTGCAGAACTTGCAAGTGAAATGCCAATGCACACTGGTCTTATATTGTCAGAGAGAACAGAAATCATGAGCAGCAAATGCTGCATGCAAGCATGTGCAATTGACTATCTACAAAAGAGAGCACTGCGATTTTGGTGGATATTTGCGCACAGTTGGAGTTATAGCCTTCTTGTATAGCAAATATGATCATCCCCAGAAATGGAACTTTGATGAGAATGATTTTAGGTACACACCTTTTTCCTGTTTTTTTAGGAAAATGTTTTGTTATAGTTGAACTTCTGTGTGTTGGCATTTCAGTTATGAGGTTTTATAGATGGCAACCTTAAAAAAATTCATTCATGTCCTGTCTAGTCATTGTTATCACAAAATTCTTTAGTTAATCATTTAAATTCTACTGGGATGATGCTTTGTCCTCACGTAAGCACTTATTTGCTTATGCCAGTTTGGCACTGAGTGGTGGATTACTGGACTAATGACTCGTTGCATTTTGAAATGAGTAGTATATTTCTATGTAACAGTCCATGGGCCTGTATAACCAATTAACAGCTTGCTCAACGAGTAGCAAGTTATATACTATATGTTGCCTGCTGATGTTGGGGTATAAGTAAAAGTAAGAAAATTAAACCTAAACAGAAGGATACATAAAAGGAGCTTTAACAACTTGATAACCATATGTGGCAAGGATATAAGCCTGCCTTTATGTTTGAAGAGCATAGGGAAGTGGGAATCAATGGAAAGCTATTGAAGAGAAGTGCCAACCATCACAAGCACCAAATTCTGGATTTATTCATGGTCTAAAAGCACATCCATCCCTTGTTTTTCTGGTGCTGCCATGCCTTCCGTTATCTTGTTGCTACCTTCCCATCCTGCAAATGTGATGTAAATCATAGTTTAGTATTTTTAGTCATTAAAGCTTGTGTTGTGAACATGCATGTTTTGTTTTATATTTTGTTTCAGCAAGGAGAGATACCTTTGGACATGTTGAAGCCACGATTTTCCAGCTGCTTGTACTCTTGGCATAGTGCGCAACTCTCACAGCACATGTGAACAAAGCAGTCCATGCAGGGTGATCCTTGGAAGTTGTACTGTGCCCACATTGAGGAACGTTTGGTACAAGAATACAACCAGTTGCAGCCTATGGATCCTAGCAAAACATACAGGGTCCCATGCATGCAGCATGCTGGAAACAAGGGGAGTTAGCCAACAAGACGTATGTTTTTATGCTTGATCCCAAGCGCAAATTGTAATTGTAGCACATACATCCTGAGTCTCTGTCCACAACCTCAGCAATGCGACCAAATGTAAAGCAGGGGCACCAACAAGTCAAGCAACCTGCAGCATTAGCCACAAAAATGAAGCATCAGGATGTAAGTGAAATGCACTCTTATAAATCCCCCAATGTATAAGCCATAAGGACTTGTGAGAAGAGCATGAAAGATAGTTCTCCATACAGGTGCCGCAATCTCCAAAGCAGTCACAAAGCCCAACCGACCACTTCCCTGACATGCTGCTGATTTCTTGTGGTTGTGATCTGTGGAATATGGAAATAGATGGTGTGTAGCTGTGCCTTTGCGAGCAAGAATACCTTGATCCCGTTGGTATTTATAAACTAGCAACAACATGGTATCAGTGCCTGTTTGCACAAGTATCTGCTCATAGTAGATTCCAGTGCATCATTTTTGTTGTCTCATGGGCTTTCTGCTTTCTTCTTGCACTTTAATGTTGTATGTTGTGTTTACAGGTTTTGCTGTAAATTAGCGTTTTTAGTCACATCATGTTCACTTGGCTTGTTCTGTTTGATTGCTCCTTCGGGAAATCTTATGCTCAGTTAGCATCTGGCAGCTATTTGGAGTTTCCAGTTCTGGTTGTAGCATAGACCCCTTTTGTTCTTTTGCATCATTCATTACTTGGCAAGTAATAGCTGCTATGATGATTGGACTTCGTGGGCTGACGATGATCACGATGATTGGAATCCAGTCTCACTATGTTTTCAGTTTCATTAGTCGCGCAACACCTGATTGAAGCTATGGAAAATGTCACTGCAGTCCTCTTTCTGAGGCTTTTCAATGTAAATTCAAGTTGGATAAGATCTTCTGCTTCCGAGATTTCCTTGAGGAGCTCATACTGTACCCTTAATAAAAGCCCCAAATTTCGGTTGCTGTTTTCTAGTTTCTTAATCGCCTCCAGTTCTGTGCTCGCTTTGGGTTTTGTCCATTTGTATTTGGGAGGCATTATCTGGCTCTGCTATCTGTACTGTACAAATTATATAACCTACAGCTAGCTAAGATATTGACCAATTTGCACAGTTATGTGGAGATCATTTGTCATACACCGTGAAGTACCGTTGTTGGTGTGCCAGGGTTTGCTCTTGCAAGTCTTGAGCTAAAGAATTTGCTGATCTGTCCCAAACTGATTGGCTACAGGACAGGCTATGGCGCAGTCAATGTACAAGGACTACATCATGCATGCATGACATTGACAATATGGTCCATATTCTGGTTTGATTTTTACCTTTTTTCCCTGTGGTTTAATCTTTCCTAGGACAATGTTTCGTGTGGCTGAACTATCTCTTGTGTGAATTTTTGCCATCTCGACTATGAGCTTCTGCAGATGTCAGAACCTTTTCAACCTTTCTTGCTTGTTCTATAGCCTTTTTTAACATAATTTTTTCTTCAATCATCTTAAGCATACAAGATATCCAATCTTCAAGTATTATATTTCATATCCAGTTCGGTGGTCAGTACCAAGTCAAGAGACTCATAGCTTTACAAATTGAGCAGTACATTTTAGTTCATATGCCACTAAACTTCAGTATGGTCTACAACCATATAATGCTCGACTGTCATCAAGACGTCAAGTAACAGATCACATAATATATGTTGCCTGCTGGTGTGAGAAAACATAAATGAAAGTAAGAAATTGAACCAAAATCACATGGACAGATAAAAGGATATTTAAGAACTTGGTTACCAAATGGAGCAAGTCATATAAGCCCGCCTTTATTATCCCTTTGGATGTTGGAGAACATCGCGTAGCAAAAATTAACAGAAAACAGTAGAGCCAATCATCATATTCATAGCCATCAAATCATGGACATGTTCTAGAAGCACATCGCTTGCTTCACTGGTGCTTTCATGCCTTGCACACACCCCACAAACTTGTTGCTACCTTTCCATCCTGCAAATGAAAATGGTGTAGAGCATGATTTAGTCATGATTATTTCTTCTTTGTTAACATTAATACTCATGATTATGCTTTCTTTCAGTAAGACGCAGAGACCTTTGGCCATGTTGAAGCCGCGATTTTCCAGCTCCCTGTACTCTTGGCATAGCGCGCAACTCGGATAGTGGAGGTGGACTTACCAGTCCATGAAGGGCCATTCTTGCAAGTTATATTGAGACCGCATCGCCGAGCGTTTGGGAAAAGAATACAACCAGTGGCAGCATAAGAGCGACAGGCAAACATACAGGGTCCCACTCATGCAGCATGCTGAAAACGAGGAGAGTCAGCCGAGAAGGTCGATGATTTTTATGCTTCAAACCAAGCACAAATTCTAAGAGAAACACCTACATGTGGAGCCTTTGTCTGCAATCTCAGCAATGCGGCCAAAGGTAACACAGGGGCACCAGCAAGTCAAGCAACCTGCAATGTTAGGAAATATAATGATACACAAATGAGTACTGCAAATGGGGTAAATAATCCAGTCCCCCAGTACTTTGCATGCTGCTTTACAAAACCCATGTATAAGAGGCACAAGAAGAACAAAAAAAGGCTAGCTCTGCATACAGATGTCAAAATCGTCAAGGCAGTCGAAAAGCCCAACTGACCTCTCCGCAACCATGGTACTAGTTAGTTTGGTAGATTGTGAATTTGTAACCTATGGAGTTCGGAATAGCGTGGTGTGCAGCTGTGCCTTTGTGAGCAACCAATGTTTATATACTAGTAGTAATGGTGCAGTACTAGTTAGAAGATATGAAAAGGTCAATTGATTCAACCGACTCCAGTGCAGAAATTTCTTTCTTGTTTTTATCAGTTTTCTCTTGCAATCTGCACCGGTTGTTGTTCGCTAATGCTGTGTTTACAGGTTTGGCTTTGGATTGGTCTTCCCAAGGACACCGTGTTCAATTGGCATGTTCTGCTTTGGATCAATCTTTTGGAAATCCCATGCTGAATCAGCATATGTCAGCACTTTGGAGCTTCCAGCTTTGGTGGTAATTTCCATGCTGTATCGTCGTTTTCCTTATGTATGAAATCAGCCTGATAGTAAAATACTGATGATAATCACCATGTCGATCTCGGTCTAAAATGGGGGAACCATGCCTGGTGATACGCTTGTAAAAGTGTTGGTCATAACTTCTCCCTGTCCAAGCCTACAGATAGCTAAGTAATTAACGAATATTGCACAGTTATTATGTGGAGATCCAATATCATATACTGTAAAGTCCCCTCGGTGTGCCAGGGCTTGCTCTTAAAGTTTTGAGATGAGGAATTCGCTGATCTGGCCCGAACTGATTGGCTACAGGACTAGAGGGTACCATGAAGTCAACGTAAAATGACTACACCATGCATGCAACATGGTCCATATTCCGGTTTGATTTCTTTTTGCCCTGTGGTTTATATCTTTCTTAGGACAACGTTTCATGTTTCATGCGGCTGAACTACCTCTCGTGTGATTTCTTTTGCCATCGCAATTATGAGCATCTGTATATGTCCAATCTTTCTTGAAATTTCTTGCTTGTTGTGTAGTTTTTTGTTATCATATTTTTCTTCAATCATCTTAAGCATACAGGATGCCCCATATTTATTCCCCATGCCAGTTCGGCAGTCAGTATTGAGTCAAGAGATTCATAGCTTTACAGCTTGAGCACTGCATTTTAGTTCACAGGCCACTAACTTCAGTACAGTCTACAACCATATAATGCTTCTCAAGTGACAGATCATAAATGGAAGTACGAAAACTGAATCAAAATCACAAGGACAGATAAAAGGAGATTTAACAACTTGATTACCAAATGGAGCAAGTCACTAGGCCTGCCTTTATTTCCCCTTTGAATGTTGTAGAACATCATCAAATGAAAATTAACAGAGAACAGGAGAGCTAAGAGCATCATTTTATAGACATGTTCTAGAAACACATCCCTTGCTTCCCAGGTGCTTTCATGCCTTGCACACACCCCACCATCTTGTTGCTACCTTCCCATCCTGCAAATGTAATGATTTAGTCATGATTACTTTGCCTTTGTGAAACCGCATGAATTTTCTTGACTATGCATTCTTTCAGTAAGACGCAGCGACCTTTGGCCATGTTGAAGCCACGGTTTTCCATCTCCTTGTACTCTTGGCATAGCGCGCAACTCTCACAGAAGAAGTGGACACAGCAGTCCATGCAGGGCGATGCTTTCAAGTTGTATCGCGACCGCATCGCCGAGCGTTTGGTACAAGAATACAACCAGTTGTAGCCTACGCAAGCCAGGCAAACATACAGGGTCCCATTTCATGCAGCATGCTGAAAACAAGGAGACTCAGCCACAAAGATCGATGATTTTTATGCTTCAACCCAAGCGCGAATTCTAAGTGAAACACCTACATGGGGAGCCTTTGTCCACAATCCCAGCAAGACGACCAAAGGTAACACAGGGGCACCAGAAAGTCAAGCAACCTGCAATGTTTGGAAATGGAGCGGAACATAGATGAGTACTTTGCAAGTTTGCATGCTGCTTATGAAACCCATGTACAAGGGGTGCAAGAAGAACAGAGCAAAAGCTAGGTCTGCATACAGGTGCGGAAATCCCCAAAGCAGTCGAAAAGCCCAACTGACCACTCAGCAACCATGGTGCTAGTTAGTTTAGTAGATTGTGGATCTGTGATCGTTAGAGTATGGGAATAGCAGCGGTGTGCAGCTGTGCCCTTGTGAGCTTTGATGCTACCGATGTTTATATACTAGCAGTAACAGTGCAGTATCAGGTATGACAAAGTCAATTGCTTCAGCAACCAATTCCAGTGCAGCGTTTTTGTTTTTGTTTTACGGGGTTTCTCTTGCAATCTGCACCGAATATTGTGCGCTAGTGCCGTGTTTACTGGTTTTGCTTTGAATTGGTCTTCTCAAGGAAACCGTGTTCAATTGGCATGTTCTGCTTTGGACCAATCTTTCTGGAAATCCCATGCCCAATCAGCATATGGCAGCATTCTGGAGCTTCTAGTCTTGGTGGTAACTTTCATGCCTTATCGAATCGGCTTGATAGCAAGTAATATACTATAATGATAATCACCATTTAACTCTCCATTTAGAGTAGGGGAACCATGCCTGGAGACAAGCTTGGTAAAGGTGCCAGTTATAAATCCAAGCCTTTAACCAGACACTTGCCAGTTAACATAACGTATGGTTTCTGCACAAAGGTGTGTCCTGCTTGAACTTTCTGGTTACGGCCACGGTTTTGTTTTTCGTATCGCCAACTAGAGCTAGAGTATTCCCTGTTGGGGATGATGTTGATGTGCTTCTTTTGATCTTCTACTGATAGGCTACCATCTGCTTGTTGAAGCTGAAAGTTCTGTAACAGTTGAAACAAATTTGGTAGAAACTGAATATTCAGAGTAGCAACCAGTCGGGTAACGCCTCCTGGCAACCTAAAGAATATCGGCAAAATGGAATGTTTAACACTGTTCTGGGGGCTGGGGGCTGCTGGCAGCGAGTTTTTCTTTGGAACTGTAGTGAGTGTTTTCGTTGCTTATTACATGACGGTTGTCCCGGATAAGGTTTCTGATTTCGAGGGGAAACAGTTTGTTTTGGATAGGGTGTGTTCAGCTGCAGCAAAAGATCAGGCCACGCTCGCTCTATGCAAATACCTCTCGGGCTCGGTCAGTTCCGAAAGAGAAAAGTACTGCGTTAGTTATATTTTGTTTTACAACATCTACAGACAGTTTTTTTACTGAACCAAACACACAACCTAGTTTTATTCTTCTTTTGAAATGTCATGTCCTACTTCCATTTCTAATCTTTACCTATACTTTTATTAGTTCATATACATGTATCATTATATTGAAAATACATAAAGTTCCCCTTTTATATTTACATCCTTTTTTATTGTTGTTTTTCCTCTCAGTACTGATATTTTTATCACTGGTTTTCCCTTAAACCAACTCAATTGTCCCACGTCTTGTTTGCTTACAAAAACAAAATGATTTTTTTGTCAAATTAATAAGTTCTCAAAAAAATGTTTATCATTTCGGGATTACAACAGTTCGGACTTCACGAAAATATGCAAAATAAGGTTGAACTTTTTGACCGTGGTATTGGATAGAAAATGGGATGTAATAAATTACTTAGAATTAGCAAATGGGTTGCAAATTATTAAAAAAACAAATAAGCTTTATGTTGTCTATCATAAATTTGGAGGCTAACTTGTGGGCCTACTAAGTTCATGCGTACATAAAGTTTCTAAAAAAACTTAGTCAACAATCAACTCTACCAGCGTTAGACCGTTAGATGTCAATCTAATGGCAATCGTGCTTCTTCAGTCTCAGATCTTTCTGCTCCACCCGCTCAAACTAGCGCCGGCGGAACCACCTGCTCCCGCCTCTCATGGCCGGCTGTGCTCCCGGGCAGGCCTCACGAGTCACGACCCCACCAGACTTGCATCCTTGGCCTGACTATCCCTCTACTCACCCACACCTCCTATTATTTTCCGGCGACGGCAACCGAATCAGTCAACCCTCGTACTCCCCACCGCGTGGGCAGCCACTGTCGTGTCTTCCTCGGCTCCGTGTCGTTCCCTTCCTAGGCCTCGCCGTCGTCCATCGCCCTGGTGCTCTCGGTGCGCCGTGGTCAACGTGGTCAACGAACGACATTCATCGGACGTGGACTTTACGTCGAGAGGCTAACAACTGGGTCCACGGCCGCACACAAGGAAATGCCTCCTTATTACGCGCAAAATAATGATTCCTCCACTTGACATCTAGGACCCACCAGAAGGGCCTCTGTATTTCGTGAAAAAAACGCCCCCCCGCTGACAGGTCAAACCCACCAGCTATATCTTCGCACGCACGCAAGAAAGTGCCTCCTTATTACGCACAGAAAAATGAATACTCCCCCTGCTAGCTGGGACCCAGCATAGTGGGAGGCTGACATGTGGGCCTACTAAGTTGACGAGGACGGAGGGCTTTGTCAACTTAGTCTATATGAATGATTCTAGCTCCAGTGACTGTACGATGTCCATCCAACAGCCGTAGTGCTTCTTCAACCTCTGGTCTTCTTGCTCCAGCCGCCCAAAGCAGCGCTGGTCGTGCCGCCTGCTCCTGCCTCCCGTGACCGGCTGTGCTGCCGCGGAGGCCTCGCCGCCCCCTACTACTCCCACCGCTGGCCAGGTCCTGCGACGACGGCAGCCTCACACCACAGTGGAACCAGTGAACCCTCATACTCTTTTCCGCGCGGGCATCCACTGCCGCGTCTTCCCCGACTCCACGTCATCCCCTTCCTAGGCCTCGCCGTCGTTCACCGCCTTGGTGCTCTTGGCACGGCGTGGTCAATGTGGTCAACGATCGACTTCCATCGGAAGAATACTGTACGTGGAGAGGCTGACAGCTGGGTCCACGACCGCAGCAAGGAAGTGCCTCCTTATTACGCACAAAATAATTATTCCTCCACCTGACAGCAGGGACCCACCGGACAGGCCACCGTATTTTACAAAAAAAATGTTTTCCCCCTGACTGCTGGGACCCACCAGCTACATCTTCGCACGCAAGGAAGTGCGTCCATATTATGGGCAAAAACAATGATTCGCCCCCTGACTACTGGGGCCCACCAGCTACATATTTGCATACAAGGAAGTGCCTGACAGTCAGGACCCACCTGGTCGATGCGTATGTAGCGTTGTCATTCTGGTCGCGAACGTGTACGTACATACTGGTCGATCGGTCTCTCTGCAAGTATAAACTGTGGCCGAGTAAGTAGCGGCACGTGTGTCATTGTAGAGCACCCAAAATAGCAGTTCACGCAGTCCCGTCTAAGTTCTGTACACGTACGTACAGCCACAGGGCAAAGAATACGGCCCCATACGTACATACGGGCGGGGTCTCGAGCACGTACTCGCGGACAGCCAGGGCTTGTGTACATGGAGAGGCAACGGATGGGAGCAACGGCGTCCTGTTCATCGGGCAGCGAACTGACTGGGCCGGAACGGAGAAACAATGTCGTGTTCATCGGGAGGCAACGGAACGCATGCTGTTCATCGAGAGCCAACCGTCTTGGACAGAATAGCCGATGGAAACGAGGCCTGGCGTACCGCAAAACAAAGGAAACGACCTTGTGTTCGACCAGCCATGGTCGAAACGGGATCATGTTCATCGGGAGGGGTCTGCCGTACCGCAAAACGGAGGAAACGGACCTCCTACGGTGGAAACGGGGTCCTGTTGATCGGGAGGGGTGTGGCGTACCGCAAAATGGAGGAAACGGACTTGTGTTGGAGCGCTACGGTCGAAACGGGGGTCCTGTTCATTGGGAGGGGTGTGGCGTACCGCAAAACGGGACTCCACGGGATACTGTTCATCTCCACCGTCGACTGCCTCCACGGGCTACTGTTCATCCACCGTCGACTGCCTCCATGGGCTACTGTTCATCTACCGTCGACCTCCTCCAGCCTCCACCAGCGACTGTTCATCCACGGGCTCCTATTCATCCAGGCTCACACCGCGCGCTCCTCCATCAGCTACTGTTCAACCAACCCTACACATAGAAAACTGACATTTGTAGAATGCTCTTTTGCTTCACTTATATTTGTTAGAGCGTGGGCATATCTTTTGTAGGAAGAATTAAACTCTCTTGCTTCACTTATATCTATTTAGAGAGATGACAGGAACTGGTCATTCACATGGTTAGTCATAAAATCCTACATAAAACTTGTAGATAACTGAATATGATATGTTTGATTCCTTGCAATAGTTTTGCGATATAAAGATGGTGATATTAGAGTCATGCTAGTGGGTAGTTGTGGATTGTAGAAATACTTGTGTTGAAGTTTGTGATTCCCGTAGCATGCACGTATGGAGAAGCGTTATGTGATGAAGTCGAAGCATGATTTATTTATTGATTGTCTTCCTTATGAGTGGCGGTCGTGGACGAGCGATGGTCTTTTCCTACCAATCTATCCCCCTAGGAGCATGCGTCCATTACTTTG
The DNA here is from genome assembly GCF_018294505.1 of Triticum aestivum. Classification (NCBI taxonomy): domain Eukaryota; kingdom Viridiplantae; phylum Streptophyta; class Magnoliopsida; order Poales; family Poaceae; genus Triticum; species Triticum aestivum. The sequence goes on from NC_057812.1 coordinate 175,481,995, forward strand.
TTTCTATATCTAATAATTTTTTTGCAATAAGTATGTGAGTTCTTTATGACTAATGTTGAGTCCATGGATTATACGCACCCTCACCCTTCCACTATTGCTAGCCTCTCTAGTACCGTGCAACTTTCGCCGGTGCATTAAACCCACCATCACCTTCCTCAAAACATCCACCATACCTACATATTATGGCATCTCCATAGCCATTCTGAGATATATTGCCATGCAACTTCCACCGTTCCGTTTATTATGACACGCTTCATCATTGTCATATTGCTTTGCATGATCATGTAGTTGACATCGTATTTGTGGCAAAGCCACCATTCATATTTTTTATACATGTCACTCTTGAGTCATTGCACATCCCGGTACACCGCCGGAGGCATTCATAGAGTCATATATTTGTTCTAGTATCGAGTTGTAATTCTTGAGTTGTAAGTAAATAAAAGTGTGATGATCATCATTATTAGAGCATTGTCCCATGTGAGGAAAGGATGATGGAAGCTATGATTCCCTCACAAGTTGGGATGAGTCTCCAGACTTTACAAAAGAATAAAAGAGGCCAAATAACCCACAAAAATATAAGAGGCCAAAGAATCCCACCAAAACAATGAGATAAAAGAGAGAAGGGAGAATGTTACTATCCTTTTTCCACACTTGTGATTCAAAGTAGCACCATGATCTTCATGATAGAGAGTCTCCTATGTTTTCACTTCCATATACTAGTGGGGAATTTTCATTATAGAACTTGGCTTGTATATTCCAATGATGGCCTTCCTTAAATTGCCCTAGGTCTTCGGGAGCAAGCGAGTTGGATGCACACACACTTAGTTTCTTTTTGAGCTTTCATACACTTATAGCTCTAGTGCATCCGTTGCATGACAATCCCTACTCACTCACATTGATATCTATTGATGGGCATCTCCATAGCCCGTTGATACGCCTAGTTGATGTGAGACTATTTCCTTCTTTTTGTCTTCTCCACAACCACCATATTCTATTCCACCTATAGTGCTATATCCATGGCTCACGCTCATGTATTGCGTGAAAGTTGAAAAAGTTTGAGAACATCAAAAGTATGAAACAATTGCTTGGCTTGTCATCGGGGTTGTGCATGATTTAATACTTCGTGTGATGAAGATGGAGCATAGCCAGACTATATGATTTTGTAGGGATAACTTTCTTTGGCCATGTTATTTGAGAAGACATGATTGCTTTGTTAGTATGCTTGAAGTATTATTGTTTTTATGTCAATATTAAACTTTTGTTTTCAATCTTATGGATCTGAATATTTATGCCAAAATAAAGAAAATTACATGGATAAACATGTTAGGTAGCATTCCACATCAAAAATTCTTTTTTTGTCATTTACCTACTCGAGGACAAGCAGAAATTAAGCTTGGGGATGCTTGATACTTCTCCAACGTATCTATAATTTTTTATTGTTCCACGCTATTATATTATCTGTTTTGGATGTTTGATATGCATTAATATGCCATTTTATATTATTTTTCAGACTAACCTATTAACCTAGAGCCTAGTGCAAGTTTCTGTTTTTTTTCTTATTTTTGAGTTTCGCAGAAAAGGAATATCAAACGTAGTCTAGACGGAACAAAACTTTTGTGATGATTTTTCTTGGACCAGAAGACACCGGTAGGACTTGGAGTCCAAGTCAAAAAGACTGAGGAGGCGGCGG